>NW_012156423.1:326225-332397 GCF_000151545.1 Saprolegnia parasitica CBS 223.65
TTGCCTTGACGCGACGTGAGCGCATACTCTTCGTCAAAGCGCGTCTGGAGGCCCTCGGGGCAGTCGTCGTCGAGGAGCGAGGCCACCGGCACGAGCAGCTGGCCGACAAAAACGTTGTTGTGTGGACTGTGATCAAAGACCGCAATGAGGATGTCGCCGCGGAGTGAGGCCCATGGTTTCATGTCAAACTCGTTCGGGATCTCGTAGCGCCAAGTGGCGTTGCTCCACGTCGGTCGGGCGCTCGCTGGCATCACCGACGTCGTGTAGAGCACAGTCTTGCAGCGCAGCATGACGTTGCCAGGACCAGGTGCGACGAACGACACCTTGACGAACGCGCTGTAGATCGTGTCGAGCTCGCTGCGAAGGTACTCGACGCGGCCTTGCAACATGGCAATGCCAGGGCCGGCGCATCGTCTCTGCGCCAGTGGCTTGTCTGGCGGTCGTAAATGGCTCGTCGGCGGAAGATGGATCGCCCCGGCGTGGGCCTCGTACCCGCTGGGTATTGATGGGCCGCAACTGGAAGTGGGTCGAGTTGCGACAGGAGCCGGTGTCCAATCAACAGACGGGTCGTCGTCGTTGGTATCGTCGGTGACGTTGCTTCTGGCACTGACGCCTGTTGGTTGTGTTGGGGTCGACTTCGGAAGAGGAAGCGAGGCCACTGTCGTCGGCCGTGGGTCAGATATCGAACGCGTCCAAGCTTTGCTCTCACACTGCTCCAGCGAAGAGCCTGTCGCTGCTTGCAATGGTATTGTCTCGTGCCATGCCTCGGGTGTGGTTTCCACTTTGAACATGCTGGCGATGTCAACCGTGGACGCTTGGAGATCACCGTCCTCGTCGCCCAACTCGTCCGGCGGCGGCTCCATGGCACCGACGACGGCGTCGTCTTCAGTGTCGTCGCCGGGCGGCTCCATGGCCTCGACATCGTGGGCGCAACTCGTCTCCCGCAGCACGTGGAGACGCTCTGTGTTGGTGGCGTCTTCCCATTGCTCGTCGCCGTCGTCGTACAGGACGCGGTACCCGACCTGCGCATCGTACTCTTGGATGGTCCCCTGAAACCAGTCGGCTTCATTCGCCCAGTAAACCTCGACGCGCGCCCCAACGTCCCGCGACAGATCCATCAGTTACGACAATGAACCATAGTAGAGCTGATAGGTGTCGTCGCGTAGTACATACGCTGACCAGCGGTGCTGCGTGAATGCCTCATTCAGTGCCATACATGTGCCTTTGACACCATACACAACGTCAAGTTCTCCATGCTCTACCATGGTGTCAACTTGTCTGGTACCCTCGGGAAGGTTGCCTGTGAAATGAAGAACGTTCGTGGAACGTGCGGGGCCGAAACGGGCGTGGCTTTCGTTGGCACAGCGTCGGGAAAGGCCAGCACTGGATGATGGACAAGCCACCGCTCGTTCCCGAAGAGCGCAACCGCAGCTCGTCCATGGACAGCACGTATGCGTGCCCCGTCTTCGCCGAGCTCGTCGCCGCGCCAAGCTCGAGCACCACCACCAGCAAGCGATTGCGGTCGCGGACGTCGTCGTTCTCACGCGAGATGAGCGACGTCAACGTATCGCGGCTGCCCGCCGCGCCGCAGCTCCCGAGCGTGCCGTACCCCGTCGATCCATACCACTTTTCGTGTCACCACAGTGTCGACACGAAGGACGCAGTCGCCGAGGTCATGCGGACGCTGAATCGGCACGACGTCGACCTGGTCTTTCAAGTCCACAAGTGCAAATTCAAATGCGTGAAATACGTCTCGTACGACCGCATTGACTTTAACATCCGGCTCTACCGCGCCGAGACGCAGGCGCTGCTTATCGAGTGCCAGCGGCGGTCCGGCAGTCTCCTCGCGTGGGACACGCTGTACCGAGACATGTACTGTGATCTTGGCCGTATCATCGACCGGAGCGCGCCCACGTGTGCGCAGAGCGGTGGCCAGAAGAAAGTCCTTCTCGAGACGCCGCTTGTCGCGCCGTCCCGGGATCCACGCGCACCAACCTCGTCGGGCATGGACGTGTTTGTCATTATGCTCACGTCCCACTTTGTGGACATTCGCGCCGAGGGCTGCTCGGCCGTGGCGGCGGCGACGCAGACGCTCGCGACGGCGCACAAGGCGGCGACGTCCGGCCTCATTGCGCTCCTCAGCGCGCAGATCCAAGAAATGTCGGGCTACGAACGCGCGAATGTGCTCTCGTCGCAGGCGCCCATCGTGCCCGCCAGCGTTCGGCGGGACATTGTGCGCTGTGCCGTCGGCGCGATCGCCAACATTGCGATCGCATATCCGAGCTGCGCCGGCGCCGGGCCGCACATTAATGTGCAATTTCAAACCGCTTGGCCGTCGATGCTGCACTGGCTACAAGCGACGAGCACCGACGAGTATACGCTCAAGGAACTCCAGCGCGAAGTGTGTCGAGCAGTGGTGCCGCTCCTGTCGCTGCGCCCATCGACCATCTCGGCGCACGACAAGAGCATCCTTTTGGCGTTTGTGACCCGCGCGCAGTCGGACGCAACGATGACAGCGCCGTGCACGAGCCTCCTCGACGCCATCACTCGTGCCCAGAGCCGCGCACTGTAGATGATGCCGCATTCAATAGACCCCCTCCACCCCGAGCAGGTAGCAGCAGAGCCGTTCAGCCTCTACATCGAACTAAGACGTTGCGTGATTGTTTTTACGGACGCATTGCATGAGCTGAGCAGAGACGGAACATGGAAGCGCAGGCTTGGGTTGAAATCCGCTGCTTAATACTGGGTGGCAAGTAAGATGTCCAGCACCAAGGGTCCCGAAACAGTATATGCGAATTTGGCACAAAAAGTCATCGCTTGGATGGATACGCATACAAAATCTGTGTGGTATTGCATAAAAGAATTGTCGAGTACTAGTAGTAGCGAGGCTGCGGCCTTGGTGTATACCCGTACTACAATTGTAGCAAGTTGAGCCGTGTGGATAAGCATTCATTTTTACGATGTATTAATTGATAAAGGTTTTATGTATGTACTGTCGCTCTTCAGTACATGTACTATGTACTGTACGTAGCGAGCTGGGGCAGCGTCGCTGTCTGTGAGCGCCAGATTCGTTGGCGCATTCACAGCCACTGTCATTCCAACACCCAACACCGTGTCAGTACTTGTAGCTCGTATACTATATGGCAGGACACGAAGTCCAGCAAGTCGAGAATATCGGTGCTTCCTTGCGGCACTTCTTGACGACGATTCCGTTCACTCTCCAGCGGCGAGGGAGCCACACTCAAAGTTGAAGAAAATCATCCAGGTCTGCAAATATCGTCCTAGAATGGTCGGTGACATGTGGTGGGGTGGAGGAGGTAGCGACAAAGGTTGCTGTGGAAGGAATTCGCGCGTACAAACGTGGACGACGGTCGTTGCTGTCGCAGCGCCACGTGGAATTTTTTCTTCACAGAAACCCTCGTTGTTGCAAGAAGTTCTCTCGGAGCATCCACAAAGGTTGCTCTTTCCATTTTAAAATTTGGATTTTTGGCAAAGAGAAAATGCGAATCATCGAAAATGGCCCCCGAGTTGGGTCTCATTCCTCGTTTTGCACGCCCAATGCTAGATTGGGACCCTTTGTACCACCAAAAACGAGACCTCAAGCTACTCGTCATGCGTGAGGCCATCGCCCTCGCTGCATGTTCCGGCAACGTTACTCTCGCCAAGTCGCGTTCGCTTTACCGTGTGCCTGCAGATACACCCAAAGCGGTTGTGTGCCGCGTCACGGCTGTCGCGCCGATGACAGCGCCTCGAACCACGGGCCGCAGGCTGTCGGAACCAATGAGCTGGCAGACGACGGCACCACTTTACACATTTGGAGCCACATCGTCGGCGTCAACGCGCCAACCCCTGACCGCGCCCGAGCCCGAGCCATTGCAGTTACTCTCAGACACGACCGATGCAAGCGCTGCTCGGGCAGGCGGGGCCAAGCAATCGCAAGCCCCAGGTGATTCCTTCGATGAGCTGGGGTCGCCCGAGCATTGTGTGCACTGGACAACCTCGGTCATCCTTCAAACGTCCCCAGCTCTTTGGAAGGTTCTTGCACGCGCCGCATCGACGCCGACAGCGCTTTCAGCCAGAAGAGAAACTCGGCGCCACTCGGCTCCAGAGCGTCGGTTCGAGACAGTACTTCGGCCCCCACTTGCGTGCGAAGGGTCTAGAACTGCGGCAGTGGGTCAGCGTTCTGCTATACGCGCAGCTCACGAAAAACCCCGCGCCAGGTCGGGTACGTGTAGTCTCCTAACGATTTCGACCAAAAAGATCTAGTCGTAGGTGTGTCAATCCAAGGGGGCTCGAAGCAGTGTCCCCTCATTCCCAAGCGTGGGGCCAAACTCCATGAGCTCGCCGCGCACCCCGTGGCCTCTAGCACTGTGAGCAAAGCACCGATACCACCAGCGAGTTCGCCCATGGCGTCACCCACCGAGGAGATGAGTACAGAGGAGACACACCTCGACACGGACGCATGCTGCGGGCAAAGAACACGGGTCCTTGTGACTCAGCTGCAAGCAGCGCGAGACGAATGCACAGCGATGAAGACGGCGCTTCACCAGGCGGTCGCGGCGCAAGCGGCGATCGTGGCTGCCTCGTGGATAGCCCAGAGCGATCTTCGAGACGAGATGCAGCGTCGCCTTCTCACAGATCGTCGTCGTGGAGCCGAAGTTGCAACAAAGCACGCGCAGGAGCTCCGAGTACTGCAGCGTGAGCTCAATCAGGTGGCGGGTGAGCTCGAAGGAGTCCTCGCAAACCACGCGGCGAGTGTCTTCGCGTACAACGAGTTGTTTGCGTCAACTGTCGCCGGCCATGAGGTCAAGGTGGCCTTTCTCGAGGCTCAAATTGAGGGTGCAGCTAGCGCCATACCGTAACATTTGTAGTGTCAGACTAAGAAACGCTAAAGATCGCTAGACGATTTATTTGCATTTTTGCTGAAAGTGCAATGTGGAAAGACAATAGCCTAGCTCTACGGATGCATAGAATGGTGACCTGGCACGCTGGAGCTTGCGGCAACGACAGACTCGATCAGCTTCCGACTCTGCTCATGGCCAAGTGCCCAGTCGCTTGAGGCTGCTGAGAGCCTCGAGGTGCTTTGGTGCGACGAACAAGACATGAGCCGCGACGACCGGGCCAAATAGCTGCAGTTTACGACCGGGTCGTCACGCGTGCCGGTGCTCGGGGCCTCACTAGTTCCGACGGGACACTCTGTCTGTTCTTGCTCCGAGCCAAGGGAAATAAGAACAATCTTATGCCCTCGCTCCAAGGGTATTATTAACCCTTCCTCGCTCCAAGCGGTGCTGAATCGTACGCGGGATATTTTGCACTCGCGTTGTAACCGGCTCGATGACTTGCCACTGCACCTGACGCGGAATCTCCTGCACGAGGCGCTATGGGTACGAACTCGGTAGGCTGATTCACGCTTGTGTAGCAGAAAACTAGTATAATTATGACGGCGTAATACATTTGTGGCTAGTGGTGCAGAATGTTGGACGGACGACTGTCTCGCCAGTCGGACTTGGCTTCCATCATCACAGGGCGGCTCTCTCGCCAGTCCGACTTGGCTTCCATCATGACGTCGCAGGCTGACAGCTGCGTCTCGTTGTCCGCCATGACGGGCGTGCACTGGTCGCCGTTCGTTTGGCCTCGGTACTCGTACTGCGAGGGTTTGAAGCCGCCATGCGACCCCTTGTAGCCACCGTGGGGCACAGGCGACGTATCGACGTTCGTCGCGTACAGCCAGTGGTCGGACTGCAGCTGGCGTGACCGGCGGCGATAAAAGAGCACACCGAGCACAAGAAACGTGAGAAGCAGGAGGATCGTTGTGACGGTCATTGCAATCGCAAGGCCGTTCCAGACAGACGCATCCTCCGGTGCCATCGTCGTCGCTTCGGGCGTCGCTGTTGCGGTCTTGTTGAGGACCTTGGGAATGACGACGTCGGTCGTCGCTACAAAGAGGTGACGCATAGTATGTCAACTCGAGGGCTATGGTAGCGTACAGCAGTCGGCCAGCGTGCCTTGGAAGGGGCAGATCTTGGTGCCGGTGACGCGTTCGTAGCACAGGTTCTTGCCCTTTGCGTCCGTGTAGAGGCACGGTGGGCAGAGCTGGGTCGCGCGGTCGCACGGCGTGGCGCCGTGCGCGAAGCACGTCGCCATTGAGCTGCAGATCGGGCTCAGGTTCGCG
>NW_012156423.1:332497-357504 GCF_000151545.1 Saprolegnia parasitica CBS 223.65
GACAGCGCTGGTTCATGCTTTTGCATCTCGAGCCAGCTGCGGTGGAACCAGCGAAACTCAGAGAGGAACCGGTCGTTGCCGCTGCTGGCGGGCAAGAAGAGGACGGCGGCGCGGCTAAACTTCGTCAAGTCGTGCGTCGACCACGCGGCCTCGCGCTTGGTGCGAAACTTGCGGAGCGACATGGCGAGGTACGAGGATTCGTCCAGATACGTGACCAGCGCTGCGCACGCCAAGATGCACGTGAGGCCCACGGCGAGGAGCGCGCGCCGGAAGGTGCAGGCCATCATGACCAAATCGGTGTGTGCGATATCGTCGTCGCATCCCGGACGTACAATAACGTACCGTTGTACTGTACGTCTTGCGTTTTAATTGCCATACGATACGGTCCCGTACATTGCAAATGGACAACACGGAAATAGTGTTATTGAAATAGTCATGTCAAACTTTGGACCCGAAGAAGTTATTCTGCCAAAATGAATGCAGCCGGTTGAGCCCGCCGCGTCTACGCCAGCACAAAATTCTTCGATTTAGCGGAATTCAAGCAATGACACTATGTGTGCAAAGGTGGTGATGGTGCACCGACGATTTTGTACGCCCCAACATCGAGCTACAGATCGTGTTTTAGATATCCGAGAGAAAGTGATCGGGTCCACGAGGTACAAGACTGGAGCTGCTCCACTGTTGAAGCCTTGTTTGGGGTGAGTATTGAGGCGAGAAAATGCTTGTTGGCTCAGCACCAGTGGCTGGACGAGAGAGCTGCGTGTAGCAAAAAATTGCGGCTTTGCGCGAGGTTTTGTTTTATGTCGCGTAAATCTGGTTGAGCCCGTCTTGTCCAGGTGTAGCTTGAATTCTACCACCGTACGAATTCAGAGCAATGACACTATGTGTGCAAAGGTGGTGATGGTGCACCGACGATTTTGTACGCATTTTATTCGTTTGCCATCCCGAGGTATTTTGATGATTGTATGGTCATTTTTTCTACACCAATCCTCGAAACGTGATGCGTATACGACGGTGCTGCGTGTGTACCGCTGCAAAGTAGATAAAAGTAGATGATGGAGGTGGCATTGTGGGCTTTGTATTATGAACAAGTTGTTCTACAGATCGAGTCCAAGACGTCTGATGGTGGGATCTGCACGACGCTGTGTGGGACTAGGTAGTTTTACAGCTGGCGTCTGGAATCGAGGCGACGCAAGTCATTTAGACCACCACGAGTGCCCGTATAGTGTCGGCACCTAAACTGAACGTGCTCAAAAGCATTCTAAACCGGGCGAAGTTATTCGCTTTGATCGGTTACACGTGGTTCAATCATCCGCGTTTACGAGGATGCAGACAACTTGCCGTGCGCGGAGTGCACAGCGATTGCTCCATGTGTCGTCAATTTAGTGACACCCCTTTGTGAGACGAATGCGACCACTACAGAGCGCACTGGATACGTCTGCAGTCGTGGCATACAAGGTGTGTTAGGCTGCAAATCAAGCCACGAAGCATCGTTCTCACGTCATCGATCGTACTCCTACGTACTAGTAGTGGTGTCTGTGGTCCGTGGTCGCGAGTGCAAGTGTGTTTTCACCATACATTGTATGGGATTCAAAACGACGAGGCTTTTCTATGCTGTCGTGTAAAATGGTAGGTCCGACACCCGTCATCATACAACAGAGACGCGACCGTCTCTGGTGAAGGCGGTCGATATGGTGTAGTGACAGCGTGGAATACCGCGCTATGGACGCGCGTGCGACCTCACTGGTCTTCTTCGACGAGCAACGCGGAACGCGACCTACCGGCAGCATCGTACTCGATAACTCAAGTGGATGCGGCTGGTTTCCTGGCGCCGGTAGAAAAGCGTTGTAGGCGAAACCGTCCAAAATCACAGGACCTCAAAGGGCGTCAGGTAGGGGGCCTATCTCTTTTACTTTTTGGGTCCATTTTTTTCAACATGATATAAGTATGCAATAAAATAAAAAGATGCCTTAAAAATCAAACTGGTCGCGTCGATGAGATGCGGTGGCGGCAAGCATGCATGCGCGCGCTTGGAAGGCCGGACGAAGCGCGCGCGAACCTACGACTAACTAAGGGGTGGCTTCCATTTTCCAGAGAGCTTGAAGCAGAGGCTAACGATGGCGGGCCGCTTTGTCACGAGTCGCCCCAGCCCCGGCGGGACGATCGCGTACGAGCTCGACCCGGCGAGTGTCACGGCGGTCTTTCCGTCGCATGACGTCTCGACGGCGCTCAAGGCCATGGTCGAAGTCTCGCTCCGCGACGTTGGCAGCCTTCTCCCCAAGGATACCCACGACGTCGACACGGCCAAGCTCCAAGAGTTCTTCCCGAACGGCCTCCAGTCCACGGACGAGCTCGTCGTGCTGCCGTACAACAAAGCGCGCGCGCAAATGGTGATGCTCACCAACCTCCCAACTCTTCCTCTCGGCCACCGCGCTGGGTTCATCGGGCAAGGGAAGCTGGAGCTCGCTCCGGGTATCGACACGAAGCAGTTCATCGCGATTGGCAGCCGAGAACTCGACCTCCTCCTTGCGGGGAAGCATCGCCTCATAAAGTGGAAGCGCGACGTCCGAAAACTGCTCGAGCTCTCCGCTGCGATCCCGGTCGACCTGCCGACAACGCCTCAGCGTATCAGAGGCAACCAACACATCATGACGTCTCCATCACCTCAGCGCATCAGAGGTAACCCGCACCTCGCGGCGTCTCCGTCATCCCAACTCATTGGCGGGCGCTTCGTGATGTCTCCATCGCCGCGACGCTTGACGCCGTTGCCGTCGCGATCACCACAATTTGATCGAGTTCATTCCGCAGCCGTCGCCGGTGTCATCGCCCGCCAAGAAGAAGACGAAGGCCGGCGCGCGTCTCCAGGCGGTGGTGGAGCTCGAATCGACCGAGGCGATGAAGACGGCGTTCAACGACGCCAAGACGCCCAAGACGCCGAAAGCTTCGACCGAGACGCGCGACTTTTTTCTCCAAGTGCTGTTGTCCGAGGCGCCCGAGTTCTCGTCCACGATGTCAACGGAGGAAACATACAAGGAGCATTTCACCGCGCTTCTCGTCGCCGAATCCCAAGCCGCGATCATCTCGGGGTACGCATCCTCTCGATGTTGCATCCCAATCTCATGTTTTCTATGCAAATGTAGGCAAAACACGTTGCCTGCCACGTGCACTGAGCTCGCCGCCTTGTTCGACGGCGTCTCGGACCCGAACGCGGCGACGTTCCAAACGCGAGGCAAGATCACGCTCATCCTGGGCGACGTCGTCCGCCTCAAGGTGCGCGAATCGGCTGCCTCGTCTCCTCAATACGCATAAAATGATTAGGTCGACAATTCGCGACGTGCTATCGGCATCGTTGAGCGCGTGCATGGAAACATGATCGACGTCGTCTTCCTCCAGGCAACGAAGACGGCGCTCGACCTCCCGAAGGCCGCCAATATCGAAGCCAAGGTGGTCGCGTTGCTCGTGACGACGCTGCGCATGGTCGTAGGGCAACCGAGAAATATCGCCAAATTGGCTCATGGGCATGTGTAGACACCCGCGACGACAGTGCGTCGAACGTGATTCGCGTAGGCCAGCATGCACCGTCCGTCACCAGCCCGCGGAACGCGCCTGCGCTTCTCAATATTTTATTCATATTTAATAGTGCGTCTTTACAACAAGCACCTGCATGCGGTTGATCGATGTCGCTACGAAAGAGAAGCTGCTCTCCCAAGACGACAATCGTCCCTTGAAAGTTCATGCATTTCAAAATTGAGACCATTTCAAGCCTAGCACCTCGGCCACGCCACGAGGACCATGATTCTGTCCGAGTCAAAGAAGACGACGCTACGCTACACACAGACGACGACGGTCCACGGCGTCTACCTTGGAGGCGCGGCAGCGGTCCACTCGCAGCTACTAGCCAGCGCTTGCACGTCGTCTGCCCAAGCTTTCAAACAACGGCGTCGCCAAGGAGAAGAAGGTCCACCCATACTCCTCAAGTCTCTCAGAAACTCTAACCCACCACATCAAGAAGCCTGATTCACATTGCAAAATGCCAACAGCCCGACTCGTCTGCAAGCTGCTCACACCACGACGTTCTTCTGGGGCGAGGAGGTATGGTCGTCAAAGCTCTGCGTCTGGAGGTACGGCGTGCTACTGGTCTTGCGCGGTGACAGCGCCCGATTGCCCGGGATGCGCTTGGACGTTTGGCGAGAAACGTCGCGGTTCCGACTCGAGTTGTGCGGCCGCCATCGCCGCCATCTTGCGCTCGTACTCCATCTCGGACGTCGTGCAGACGAGGCCGTTCGAGGCGTCGTCGCCGTGTCAATCCGGAGGTACGGGCCGTTGCTTGAAGACCAAAAAAAGCACAAAGAAGAGCGGCGCCGCAATGAACCGCCCGTGCACGCGAAAGAGGCTAACGACCACAACCCACAGTGGCGCAGGGAGGCCTTGACGGCAAACAGCGTGATCAGCAGCGCCTGGAGCGCGGTCTGGTCGCGGACGCCAAAGATCTGAAAGAGATCGTGGACACTGCAGCAGCGTCAGCTTCTCAATGTGAAATAACGAGAGGCTCGCAAAGAGGAGCTCCCTGCCGAGGCAGTTGGCCAGCATGAGCGGCCGGGCGACGCCCGTAAAGCCGCGGGCCGTGTACACGTACAGCGGCAAGGTCGAGAACGCTGAGATGCTCACAAAAGCGTGCCCATAAACGCCTTGTAGACGCCGTTGGCGCCGCTGTACTTGTGCACTTGCTTGGCCTGGAGCTCGTTGAGTTCGGCGGCCACGTCTTGGCGCCGACGGAGGAGCACGAGGCATGCCTCGCACGCGCTCTTCGCCGTGGCGGGCCAGCACCCACTCGGGACTTTCTGGCAGCAAGTTGATGGCCGGCGTGAGGCACGCAAACACGACGAAGCTCGAGGGCCATGTCGATGGACCTGGAAGATGCAACAACTCGTCGTCTTCGGAAATCACGAGAATGGGCGACGCTTTTTTTCATGTCGGCCATGTGTTTTAATTCGGATGTCATGCGGTTCGATACGAATCGCAAGATGGGTTTGATGAAGTGGCTTTAAAATGCTGCACCCACTGAATATCATTAAGCGTGATTTGTGGCTATTTTTTGGATTGGATAAAATGCAACCCGAAACGGATTTGATTGGCCCATGCCAAAATTCGAGCGACCTGCGATTGGTCGAAACACGAATATTGTGTTGTCGAACCTTTGCGAGAGGCTGGCTCGGACAGGCACGCTGCCGTTCCATTAGGACGATGAGGCCGCGCTGCTATTTGCTTGGAGCCACGCCACTTCAGCGTCGACGATCGATTTGAGGCGGATGAGGAGCTGGCTGTTGACGACGATGTCGAGGCCCCGTGCTTGCATCAACTATTATACATGTTTTGATGTTGAAGCCTCGACAAGCGACAAGGGGTAGGTACGGCACCTGTTCGACGTCCTTCTTGAGAAAGACGCACGCCTTCTCGAACCGGTCCTTCTCGACGCCGCGCTTGAAGAGCGGGTACTCGATGTACGGGTCGTTCACGTCGTCTCGCATGAACGAGCGCGACGAGCAGTGCACGATGGTATACCGGAGATTCACGTCGAGGTACTTGGCGAGCATAAATACAAAGTGGGCAATGTACCCGAGCGCTGTCGAGAGCATTTCGTCGTCTTTGCCTAGCGATCGCAGCATTTTTGACGCCATCGACACCTTGATACACGCTTGATACCATTGGCCACGTCGGCGTTCATAAATTTGATGCCGCCAATGCAATATTCGCCCGCACCAACGTACGAGATGGGGTAAATGTCATGGAGCTGGACGACCAAATGGGCTTGCTTGGATCGGATTTTGTGGGCGACCTTGAGCACCTCGGTCCTACGGTGCATGCAATGGTTTGAATCCGGCACATGGGATGCAAGCGAACCGTCGTTCCCAGATACCGCTGCGCTCGTCACTCGCCTTGTTGTGAATGTCCATAAGGTGCACGAGCGTCCGCGGAATGCGCTCGTCGAGCTGCAGCAGCTGCTTCTCGACCTTGACGACCGATTTCACTAGACGTGCATCACACGGCCGTCCCATCCGATCTCGCGTCGTACCCCGTGACTGCGCTTGTTTGCGCTCGTCCACTTCCTTGCGCAAGGCGAGAATGCGGTTCTGAAGCCGCAGCCGCTGCTGTTCCTGGATACGGAGACGATGAGTCGTCGTCGTCGTCCCCATCGAGACGTAGCGCGCGACCTTTTCGGCGGCGGCTTCGTGCGCCGCGAGTTGCTGTGCAATGCGCTCACGCTTGGCTTCGATACTACGCTTGCGCTGCTCGATCTCGGCAAGAAGACCAATGCTGGTGTTGAGCAGCAGCGCGGCCGTCGGCAGCGAGTACTTGGTCTCGCGCAGAATGCCTTCTACACAGATGTACTCTGGATGAAGACTGCGCTGAGGATGGCAGAGAGAAAGCACCTTTGCGCCGACGACCGTTCATGGCGCCGCTCTGTACCAAATGCAGCATCGTATCCCGTGGGACAAAGTACTGCTCCGAGTCTTTGTCGAGTTGGAAGCCGAGGATGAGTGTGTTGAGCGGCAGTCCGTAGAGATCGCGGTAGTCGCAGTGCAGCGGCTCGAGCGCATCGAGCTGCACGACAAACCGAAGGACTTCCTCAAAGCTCCGCATGTCGTGGCGCCTGCATCATGGACATACTATGGGTGATGATGGCCGGGCTGCGAGACACGTACCCGTCGCTTTCGTCCGTGGCGGTCGACTTGGCCTGGTCGTCGCCATTCCCTGTATCGTCGTCCTCATCCTCGTCGTCCTCGTCTTCGTCGTCTTCTTCCTTGAGGCTTACATACGGCGGCTCGTACGGCTTGCGGTCGCTGCTCACGTAGCGGTAGACAATGAGCTCAAAGACCGAGTCCTGGAGAAACTCGTAGGGCGAGATCGTGTTGCCAAGGCGCTCGTCGAGCTCGACGGGTGGCCACGTCGGATTGAGCGTCTCCTTGGCCACGTCGCTCTCGTACAGAATGGTGGCGCCGGCCGCGAGGCGCACAAAGAGGTCCGGCAGCTCGACTTCGCCGAGGCTTTCGCCGGTAGCGCCCATCTTGGGCGCTGAGAAGTCGCTCGCGCCCGTGCTGCTCGTGAAGCTCAAGTGGCGGAGGCAGATGCTCCGGAGCTGCGAGACGCAGAGGGTCCGGCGCTGCTGCATGCTGCTGCCGACGCTGAAAACCTCCTACTGTACTATTGCACCCTCTCAGAACTAATATGCGGAATTGGTAACAGGACGCCGCAAACAGCTTACTTTCGGCACTTGTGGCATCTGCCACCGACAGGAGCAGCGCAACAGGGACGGCGCTGCTTCGCCCACCGTCGCAGCCGAGCCCATGAGCCAGCGAGGCGTGGTTGACGTAGCCATGACCATGGTAACCACCACTGCGCGATCTCCGGATCCAGCTACCAGGTACTGCAATGGGCCATTACACAAGCTGCGCGTCATGCTTTCTGCGGCGTGAGTGCCAACGAGCAGCGAGCGCAACCAGCTGGCGCAGGACTGCAAGTCACGCAAGCACAAGGAAGACATGCACCCTTGGTACTTTTAAGTACACTACAGTGCGATGCCCTCGGCGGCTAAAGGTGGCGCTTGCCGTACGTAAGATTCCACACCTCGAGCCGCCTGCAGCGCTCGAAAGACCGGCGCCCATCCTCGCTCGAGTAGCTCGCTCGAGTAGCTCGTACTACCGGTACATGAGCTTACATCAACACATATCACAGCAGACGTGTGGCATCCCCTTGAACAACCGCGTGTACGCTTAGGCAATAAAGTCTTCGAGGTCCGCAAAAGCGTCGTCGCCGCCTTCTTCGCGGAGACACTCGTCAATGTACTCGTGTCGACTGCGCAGTCGATGCTTCCGTCGCTGCTTGGTCGCTGTCCGCAGCTCCTGCGCTTGCTGCCGAAGCTGCGTTGTCTGCTTCTTGGTCATCTCGGACATGGACTGCACGTGTTGCATGATGCGCTGGGTGAGGTCCTCGACGATCGACCGGTCGTCGGGCGCCAACGCGTGCTTCTACGGTCGCGTACATTGCAATCTCCTGTAGTACACCGTGACCATACCTTTTTGAGAGCCGACCCGAGCGTCGAGGTGGCTTCGAGCAAGAAGACGTCCATCTTGGTTGTCATGTCCACCGTCGCCTACCGGATGTACGTACTACAGTCGACCACGCAAGCAGATGGATTTGTCGTACCGAGGCGTAGAGCTGCCACGCCTTGACGAGCGTCAATTGTAGCAGGACAAGGTCACGGATGATGGCGACGATGGCCGAGCCGCCGTGGATCGCCGGTAGGACGCACTTGCCAATGCGAAGGACGCTGTCGAGGACGCCACCAGCCGCCTTCCACGAGAGGCGCGGCGCCACAAACGCCTCCAGGAGCATCGCGTGCACGTTGGCCCACGGCGTGGACGGCGACCCGTTGGAGCTCAGCTGCGCGTACCAACTGTGCAGGGCGCCCTCGACGTGCTTCATGGCGAGTACATACGCGGTTGCGCGCGTTGTCTCGGAGACGAGGAGCGGGTGTGTCACAGCGGGCCGCAGCCGCTTGTGCTTGGCCGTTGGCGCCGTCGAGATGCGGTCGTCGGCGTCCGGTGCCTGCGCCTCCCGGAGCACGGCGATGAGGCGCTCGAGCGGCACATTGCTGGGAAAGCTCATGCTCAAGACCGCGCGGAGGAGGTTGGGCGAGGCCACTGCGTTCTCGCAGAGCAGCAGGTACATGGCGTCGGCGACATCGACATGGCTCGACGGCGACAGCTGGGCGTGCACGAGCTTGAGCCACTCGACGAGGATGAGCGCGAGGTAGACGTGCGACGACCCACTTAAGAGGTGCGTGAGCTGCTCGTGAAAGGCTGCGAGCACAGGCTCCCATGCATCGACGTGCCAGCAGGCGAGAAAGGCGCGGTAGTCAAAGTGCGCGTTTGTCTTGGCGAGCGCGACCCAGAGCCGCAAGATCGCGCCCAAGACGTCCGACAACTTGTACGTTTTCAGCGGCTTGAGGCGACACGTAGCCACAAGATCCACTTGGTCATTGTCATTGTCGTCATGGAGAAGCGGAATGCTGCCTTGGCCCTGGACGAGCTCGGGGTACAAGCGCACGGTACTTCTTACGGCCACGGCCACGTCGTCGACGCTCAAGTGCGTCGACTGCTTCTCGAGCGCGACGAGTCCGAGCATTGTGTGCTGCAGGCAGCAGCTCGAGGCGTCGAGGGCGCCAAGTAGCTGGCCCTGGGGCAGCGACCCGTGCACGCGCCGAAGCGTGCACTGCAGCCGCGCGACATCAACGCTGTGCGCGACATCGCAGCACGTGGCGTAGACGGCCGCGCGAACCGCACTCGATGCCGTTGGCGGCTGATTCAAGTAGGCGATGCAGTGCGCACTTGAGACGAGCTGTCCCAGCGCGCGGCGGAGCGCGTCTACGTACGCGGCGGCCTCGGGGCTGAGACGCGGCAGGACGTCGAGCAAGAGGGCGAAGACCGGTGCCGCGTCGGCGTCAATGGCACTCTGCAGCGTCGGCGCATTTGGCGGTGTAAAGTCGACGAAACATGCCAGATTGCGCCGACACGCCGCCTCAATGTGTGCCGGCGGCGCCACCGACGTGGATGCAAGGAGCGCGGGCAGTCGCTCGAGGAGATGGCGCTTGAGCTCCGCGCTCGGCATGTGGAGCACATCGTGAAAGCACGTGAAAATGTCTTCTTGCTGACGCGACGATAGCGTCGGCCGCTGCAAGAGATCGCACCACAGTGTTATGGCCGCCATTTGGTTGGCTGGCAATGGGGCCACGAGCTGCTTGCGCAGAAAGACCATTACAAAACTCTCAAAGGCCGACGAAGCGGTCAGCGGAAGAAGCGAATGCAGCAAGCGCGTGCCACAGGACACGGACGTCGAAAAGAGGTGGGCCACCCGGTCTTGGAGCTGGTGGGCGACCGTCGCGAGGAGCTGCGTCTGGTCCATGGCGAGCTTCTCCAAAACATGCAGCGCTTGGTCCGTCGCATCGATCGCCGAGAGGAGCAGGTTGACGACCTCGGTGCGGAGCTCGGGCACGTCGGTAAAGACAATCAGAAAGGTGTGGTGCGCGATCGCGGCCGACGTCGGTAGCCACGCGACAGCAGCGTCGAGCAGCACGAGTGCTTTCCAGTGTTTCGAGAAGCGCAAGAGCGGGCGAATGTCGAGGACCGCGGTTGCTTCCAAGTGCCGTTGCAGCGTCTTCTGGAGCTGCTTGTGCTCCGACTCGGGCTTGGCAATCGAGAGCTTGAAGAGCGGCTGGGTCGCGTGCATGGCGTGCAGCACGACAAGCACATCGAGCGGCGTCCACGCGGCGCTGGACGACCGCAGGACCTTGTGGAAGCGCTGGACGTAGACGGGCGAGTACTGAAACAGCTACGCCGCATTCATGATGGCACACTGCTGATGGCAACACGAGCGTACCGTTTGGAAAAGGTAGTCGAGGTCGCGCTCCAGCGACGGTGGAGCAAATGCGAGCATCTCGCGTGAGAGGCTGATCCACATCAGATCGTCGTGCGCATCACTGAGCTCGTAGCACGCACGGACCGAGTCGTCCCAAAAGCCAAAGGCGAGCTGGGACGAGAGAGACGGCAGCGTAGTTCGCACGAGCGTCTACGCCAACCAGCACGATGTTTGAGTTTAAATAAGCGTAGAGACGCTGGTGTTGCTGTCTACCTGCAGTTTGTGGTGGTGCGCGCGCGTTAAGAACGTACAGCCTCGGGCAAAGCCCAGTACGAGGTGCAAGGTTGGTGCGGCCCACGGCAGTTGAAGCAACTGTTCCACGAGCTAGTACAAGAGAATCTTAGCGAACTCGACGCGAAATCCCGTACGATGGAGGTGTCGGACGAAGGCGGCAACAACGAGACGAGGTACGGCACGCTATCGAGGATCGATTGGAAGCTCCTTGCGTCCACGGCTGAGAAATTGTTCAGCGCAGCATGGAGCAAGGCGAGAATGGCTTGAAGCACGCTTTGAATCTCGTTCATGACGCTGCGAGTTGCGTCGGCGTCGTCTCGCAGCTCGTCGACGAGGACCATGAAGGCCATTGAGAGTTCGTTGACCCACTTGTAGTGCAACTTCTTCTCGAGGACCATCGAGAGAAGCAAGTCGACGACGCAGCGTCGACGCGGCATCGCCTGTTCGTACGCCGCCGAGGCAAGGGACTGGCCCTCGATGGGGCAACCGAGCACGAGGCGGACAAAGGCCATGGCGGCGTCGTCGTGCTCGTGCTGTGGCAGGCCGCGCATGAGGCCCTCAATCTACAACCATTGTCTTGACACGTAGACGCATGCAGCGTAGACTCGCACCTCGGCCATGTCTATGCGCGCGAGGTGCGCCTCGACGGCCTCAATGTCATCGGTCGTCGTCTCCAGCAAGCGCTCGAGGCTGGCCATGAGGCGGTCGGCGCGGGTGAAATTCCAGCGGACGGCTTTATAGCGAATCAAACGCGAGGACGTTTAGGATTGGTTGAAAATGAGAAATGCGTTTGTCTCAAATAGTGTGAGCGGTTACACAACATTGGCGTTGAATCACTTACGAAACTCCTCAGAGGTGCGTATTATGACAAATGGGGTTTCAAAGTGAAATTGATGTGATATTGCATCGCTACGAGGCTTCCTCGGGAGAAAACAACCTACCAGAGTTCCGAGAGCTCCAAACTACGGGTGAAAACAGAACAAGGGTATTCAAGGGTCATTGACCCTTGGTCCAACATAACACAAGGTCATGTCAGTTACGTTCCAATTTTTACGGATGATCCCCGAAGGGATTCCTAGGTCATGTCAGTTAGTCAATGGCCAGTTTTCGCCGGCAGCATTGAGCATGACCACGATAGCCTACTATTTCGTCCACTTGCGTTATCCATTCCCAAGCCATCGTCCCGCGAGATGCTTCATTTTCACCGAGCTATGTAGCATTCCCATAGACTTCAGTCGCGTGTTAATTCTTGTGCTCTGCACGAGGCTGGTGAGCTACGAACTTCATGGATATTCTACCTGAGCATCCGAGGGCCAACGTACACTTGGTACAAAATTAAAGCGGCTAACAATAGACATCCACACTATTTCCTGTATGCAAACTGGCACACGATTGGCCAAAATCAGAGTAATATTGCGATCTGCCAGCGAAACTTCCTGCAGTTGGCAATTTCCCATGAGCTCGATCGGACGCAAGCAGCGCGATAGCCTCACGACCGGGCAGATCCAGGTCAGCGTCGGCGGCAAGCGCTCGGTGCTGGCGCCGCCCGAGGCCGCGCCCAAGGTGACGTCGCCGACGGTAATGTCGATGAAGAGCATGCTCCATGCTTGCCAGTCGGTCTTCCGCCGACCGCGCATCCGCGGGCGCTCGATCGAGCCCGAGTCGGAGATGCTTCTGCTTCCGTGCGTCGCCAAGAGCGACGAGGCCATTCGCATCATCTCCAAGGCGCTCCGAGCGCACTACCTCTTCCAGACGCTCGAGGACGCGCAGCTTCTCGAGGTCGCACGCGTCATGGACCTTGTCACGCACAATGACGGCGACGAGGTCATTACGCAAGGCGACACGGGCGATGCGTTCTTCGTGCTCGAAGCCGGCTCGTGCCAGATTCTCGTCGACGACAAGGTCGTCGGGCACTACGTCGGCGGCCAGGCCTTTGGCGAGCTCGCGCTGCTCTACAATGCGCCGCGCGCGGCCACGATTAAGGCAACGTCTCCGTGTACGCTATGGAGCATCGACCGCGTCATCTTTCGCAAGATCGCAACGACCGCCGAGATGCAGTCGCAGAAGGCGCGGCTCGACTTCCTCAAGCAAGTCGACTTTTGAAACACCTCGGCGACAAGCCACTGCGCAAGATCGTCGACGTCCTCCGCATGGAGTACTTTGGTGCGGGTGCGACCATCATCCGCCAAGGCGACGAAGGCAACACGTTCTACATGATCGTGCAGGGCACCGTGCTCTGTTCGAGCGATAACGACGAGCATCTCGTGACGCTCCACGCGGGCCAGTACTTTGGCGAGCGCGCGCTCCTCACCAACGAGCCGCGCAAGGTCAACTGCGTCGCCGAGACCAACGTCACATGCTACATGCTCGGGCGCCGCGACTTTACGCAGCTCCTGGGCCCCCTCCAGACGCTCCTCGACCGCCAAGTGCGCCTCCGCACGCTGCGCAGCATCACGCTGCTGAGCCACCTCTCGGACTCGGAGCTCGACGTGATTGCGCTTGCGTTCCGCACCGTCTCGTTTCCCGACGGCCAAAAGATCATTCGGCAAGGCGAGATCGGCAACACGTTCTTCATCCTCCAGCAAGGGGTCGTGTCGGTACAAAAATCTGGCATCGAGGTCCTGCAGCTCCGGGCCGGGGAGTTTTTCGGCGAGCGCACGCTCTTGCACAACGAGCCGCGGGCCGCCGACGTCATTGCGTCTGGGCCCGTCGAGTGCCTTTGCCTCGACCGCCCCGCCTTTGAGCGCTGTCTCAGCAAGCTCCGCGCTGTCATGGCCGAGGAAGCCAAGCGCCAAGAGCTTATCCAGGCGTCGATCCTCGGCACGCCAGTGCCCACGCAGAAGCACTTGGACTTTTCCGAGCTCGACAAGGTCGACACGATCGGCGCCGGCACCTTTGGGCACGTCTTCATGGTCAAGCACAAGCCGAGCGGCGTGACGTATGCGCTCAAGTGCATGCAGAAACACAACATTGTGGCGACGCACCAAGTGCACAACATTCTGAACGAGAAGCGCATCATCTGCGAGTGCAACCACCCGTTCATTCTACGTCTCATCGATACGTTTGCCGACCGCGACCAGCTCTACATGGTGCTCGAGCTCGTCCAGGGCGGCGAGCTCTGGAGCTTGCTCTACGAAAAGTCATTTTGCCTAGCAAAAGGTAGCGCCGGCGGCTTTGACGCACCGACCGCGCGCTTTTACGCCGCGAATGTCGTCGAGGTCTTCCGATACCTGCAGACCATCAACGTCGCGTACCGTGACCTGAAGCCCGAGAACCTCATGCTGGACGACAAGGGCTATCTCAAGATGGTAGACTTTGGCTTTGCCAAGCACATTCCGTCTCAAGCAAGGCGCGCTCTGCGAAAAGACGTTTACGGTCTGCGGCACGCAAGAGTACATGGCGCCCGAGATCCTGCTTCAGAAAGGCCACGGTCTCGCTGTCGACCACTGGGCTCTTGGCTGTCTCATCTACGAGCTCCTCGTGGGCCACACGCCGTTCTACTCGGACTGCCACGACGACCTCCAAGTCGTTTGGAACGTCTTGCACTCGTCATCGACGCTCCGCTTCCCCCACGGCGTGGACCCGGAAGCGAAGGACCTCATCACGAAATTGCTCGAGCCCAACCCGCGGCTGCGCTTGGGTACGTATTTCTCGAAAGGAATCGGAACAGCAACAGATGCTGGTGGTGCTAGGATCGCTGCCCGGTGGCATGAACGACGTGATGCTGCATCCGTGGTTCTCGAAAGCGTGCTTTGATTGGGCCGCGCTTCGAACCCAGACGCTGACAGCGCCGTATACGCCTCCGATCAAGGATGCACTGGACTTGAGTCAGTTTGGTCACTTCCCCAAGGCGGGCAAGATTGTCAAGTACAGTGGTGAAGACTACTTTGCCGACTTTTAGTGCCTGCTGCAATCTTCCTATTTCATCAATGTATGCTGCACAAGCGACATTCGCTCCTCCTCTTTCTTCTTCTTCGTCCGAGATTTACCGTGACACTAGAAACCAAGCGCATCAAACGAGTGCAGCTGAGGAAAGGCGACTTGGATTAAGCGTCGACAGGAGACTCGTGGAAACTATGATGAGTCGCATCGGTTGGCTATTTCGACGGCACCACATCCCAAGACCTCTCCAACTCGGTGCAATGAGACAGTCGAAATCTTCGCTCTGCACGTCAGGCGCCTCAAACCTAACCACTCGATTCACACCGGCACGGCAGTCGGCGATGTAGTTGACGGCAGAGGTGGAGTCGTCGGGCTTTGCAGCCCGCTCCTTGACAGTGCACTGTCAAGGCAGCGAAAGCAAGACTGACGTTTAACTTCATTGCCCCGAAGGTTGAGACCACGCGACTCGTGTCACCCGAAGAACCTAGCCTCGAGCCCTGTTGGATGAAGTCGCAGACCGTGCGCACATTCCGCGTTATCTTCATTACAAAGACTTCGCCAACGCATGGATACCTATGATGCTGCGACAGAGGGGGCGAAAAGGGGCACCTTAGCACAACATGGAGGATTCGTTTCGCCGCATCAGTTGTAGCTACCATTTAGACTTGGTCTTGTTTGCGGTCATCCTGACAGACCATCCTGACGCTCCTTTGCAGCGGCCAGTTGCCTCGGGACGGCATCCCTGGCGACGTGCGAGTCGATTTCTTTGAGCTTCTTGACCATTTCCATCAGCACGAGCCGCCAGCGTGCGCAGACCGTAGCGACAAAGTGAGAATGCGAAGCAAATGTGACATCGGCTTGGCGAAACGACCAGATGATGACCAACGCATCGTCGCTGCCACAAGAGGCGTTTTTCGGTTGAATTCGGCCCACTCATCGACGCAAATGCACAAGTACCGTCCTCCTCTCATGAGCAGGTCGCCGCGATGTTGCTCTGCGGATGTGAGACTGCACTTGGCTCAGGCTTGTGTACAGTGTTTCGTTCTCTTATGTGTTTACGCGGTGATTTGAAGGCGCTGCTGGACGTTCCAGAGCCGCGCGGCCGGATAGAGCGCAAGTGTGCTAGGAACGTCGGTAAAGTGCTGGTCGAGGAGAACGCCGTTGACTTCGAAAGAAATGGAGTCGTCGTCGCGCGTGACGATGACGGTTGTCGCGGACGACGTCGCCTTGAAGGGCGGAACCACCACCGGTGGCAGCGGCTTGGGGGATTTCGCAGGGTAGGCCTTGAGCACGGCGTGGATCTCGCCAGCGCTGTGAATCTCGATCGAGAGGACGTACCCATGGACAGTGGTGCCTTCCTCGCGCGACGCTTCGCGGGGGCAGTAGCCGACCTCGAACGACGACGCTGTTTTGGCCGAAACGCAAAAACGTCGCAGCGGCGTGACCGCGACGGCGCCCACAAACGCGTTGGATCCTCGCTGCTTGCCCATGACCGTGTCGCCCGCACTCAATAAAATGTCGTCGTGGCAGTGGGCGGCATCCCACGCGGCCAAGGGCGGCAACTGGAGAAAGTCGAAGAGCTTGTAAAAGTCCGCTTGCGCGTCGCCAGGAATGTGATCGAGAGGCAGGTGGCCGCTGCGAAGGTACGTCATGATGGGCGCAAACAAGGCCGGGTCAAAGTCCAGAAAGTATTCGCCTAACCCACCATTTTGTGCGTGCAATCGAGGCCAACAAAAGTACGAGCAATACCATTGTCGTTGGGCGGCCATTGGAGCAACGCGTGGAAGTAGCCGTCTTCAAACCGCAAAAGAGTCTCACGCAAGGTTGCAAAGCGTGTACCACCGACGTTGAGCGTGACGATCTCGGTCGGTGGCGCGACCGTGGAGCGCTGGGTGTCGCGAAGGGCAGAGACGACGTCGGTGACAAAAGCGTCGAACGGACCTTGCACCTCTGGCGACAGGAGCGTTCGTAGCTCGGCCCAGCGCGCCTCGAACGCATCGCTTGCCGTCGACGCTGAGAACGTCATTTGCCAGGGTCCGAAAAAAGAATAGTGTACAACGCTTGGCAATAGGGGTGCTTGAAGTTTTGACATGCTGCATAGAAAAGGAGAGGGAGAAAATCCATTTAGTAATAGCAGCAGTATCCTCCTGGACGAGAGTCTGGGGCGCCGCAATGCAACACTCCCGCCTTATTACATACGGTACATTAAATGTACCCTAGATGCGGGTCAGAACGTCTGACCCGCATCAAGTTTACAGAGACAGCCAGAGACCATGGCCAGAGACCTTCTGACTCAGAAGGTCTCTGGCTGTCTCTGGCGCAATTGGCTACACTCTGGGTACGATACAGGAAAGTGGTCCAATAACGGAAGGCTTGTAAAACCATACTATTTACTAACGTCAAATTTGTATGCGAACTATGCGTATTACAATCTGGGCAAGCACATCTAACTGATCTGACTCGGATGATTTGAGGACCCTGTTCTTTTGACTTGCATCTGGGGAGACCATTTTTAATAGAAGAAGCGCGGTGCCCAGATCGTGCGCCCATGTAGATAAAATGTGCGGTAGGTTGGTTTTTAAAGCCGTCCTTTACAAGCTGAGTATGCAGCACTTGGCCACGCGCGCTTGAAGGGCTGTGACGACAAACCAAAGGTCGGCAACTACTTTTTGACGTCTCTGCGCATCGCACTTGAGCGTGCTTGAGCACCGACAGGGTACGCACATGACGACGAGGACGCCAGACTAGGAGCTCAGACTAAGTAGCCGTAGAGTGCTGGTACGATCGGGCTTTCCCACAGACGCGTTGTGCAGACTACCAGCAACGAACCACCGCACTACCACGCTTGCGTTGCGTGCCTTCTCGGTTCCAAGATTTGATTCGCGTAGACAGGCTGCCACGTCATCGGTACACTTTGAGCTATGTAATTCTTAACACACAACAGTTTTCCAGTTTGAAGGTACCGTACGTCATGCTGGGCCAAAACAATCTTGGCTCGATGTTCAAAAATACTCGCCTGGTTGAAGATCAGAGACAAGCAACGCGAGCCTCTTGTTGGCGGGCCACTGCAGCATCGTATAGAAGTAGGCAAAAGGTTCTCACGCGACGTCGCAAAACACGCGCCACCGACGGTGAGCGTGACGATCTTGGTCGGCAGCTTGGAGACATGCGTTTCGAGCAGCAGCTCACGCATCGCAGAGGCAATGTCATCGACAAAGGCGCCTAGAGGAACCTGGACGTCGGTTGGTAGGAGCACTTGGAGCTGAGCCCAGCGCGCTGACACGAGAGCGGTGCGTCGTGTGGCGACATGGACGAGTGTGAATGGCTACAATCCCACCACAACGACGTGATTGGCTACAACCGGAATTGCTGGCCAATAAAAATGCGCGAAAAACGCTCTAGATTTCGCTGGGCAAGTCGACCGACTCAATCGTAGCTTTCTAATCATGCGTGTATCGGTAGGAGCAAGGAAGGTAGCGGCGCAAGTATTGGAGCAGTCGAGTAGGGCGTCGGTTCAAATACAAGCATGGACGGCAAGGCACACTGCCGACTCTACGATCCTAGTCGAGTTGGCGGCCATTGATAGGGTTTTGGGCATGCGATCCCAACGAACTATCCCACCAGGCGCTGTCCAAAAAACTTCTTGGGGTGCAGCAAGTTACGAAGGGAGAGTGCAGGCGTCGAATTGCCGTGTTTGTCACTCGCAACGGTGCAGAGCACTTGGCGAAAACATCATTTGCTGTGCGGGTTGTAGCGCTTTGATGAGCTTTTGTGACGATGGACTTGCATTCCAGCCATTCCCTGGTCCTGCCTGCGGTCTTGTAGCGTCAGCCTGGATCCCAGTTAGGGATTTATTTCAGTTGAACTATTCCGTAGGCCCTTCCTTGGTTCGTCAAACTGCACTCGACATAGCGCCGTTGCGTGTCCTAACGAAGTTCGAAGCTACGACATTGGAATATACGAGGTGGCATGTGCCACGTGTAGTCGCCAACGGTCGCGTTTCAGACGTGGCAAGATGGGCAACTCCTTCCCATCTCGCTCCTACGTATTGTTTTACAAGGCTCTGTCACCACTGTGCATACCAATTTCGACATTAAATACTTGACGCCGTTGCATCCAAACGACCCGACGACACGTGGCGGGCCCTGAAATGCAGGGAGTGTCCTCGAAGTTCGAAGTGCAAGCCCACAAACGAGCGCTATTTCCATTCTGGCCGATGCAAGCCGGGGCCGAGGTCGTTCCCGTCGACAGTGCGATGGCCGTCGCCGCGACGTCGCCCAAGCCAGAGCCGCTCACTTATGACGTGCACCTCTTCGAGGCCTTCCCGGCCGTGTGCGCCAAGGGCAAGAACGGCGTCCAGACATGCCAAGCCATGTCGCTCTTCCTTCAAGATCGCGCCAACTTTGAGATGCTCTACAGCAAGCAGCTCGGCAAGATCCAGCAGTACTACACACCGCTTGATTGGCGTTTCGGATACAAGGCTAAGGCGGCGCGTAGGAGCCCCAAGTCGGAGGACTGGGCGAAACAAGTGGCGTCGGTCTGGGCGGCCGTGCACAAGGCGATGGCGTCCATCTCAGCCGAGCACGCCGATTTCGCGAGCAAGCACACGACGAGCATCGTTGCTGGCATCAAGGCGTGCACGCTGCAGCAAGACACGCAGATCCAGCGGCTCACGTCCGGTGCGTTCAACTTTCGGGAAAATTTCGACTCATGGGATCGGATTAGAGGGCCTTAAAGTCAAGAGCCGGTACCAAGACTACGTCACCAAGGCCAACAAGACCAAGGAGCGCTACGACAAAAAGTGTGCCGACGCGCTCGAGCTCCTCGCGTCCTTGAGCCGCAAGCCCGACGGCGACAAGTCGTCGTCGGATCTCTTTTCCAAAGTGTGGGACTCGACGAAGAACCTTGCGTTCACGTCGCAGGACCGCCAGCGCACCAAGGTCGCGGCCGCCATGGACGACATTGTCGCTGCCGAAGCCGCGTACACGCGTGCCATCGAGGCGCTCGCTTCGCAGCGAACCGTTTACGAGCGCAGCTTGAAGGAGAACCTCCGGGCCTTTGAGGTCACGGAGGAGCAGCGCATCGAGTACATTAAAGACTTGCTCTTGCGCACGGAGAAGGCGCGGCTCGGGACGCTCAAGAAGATTGAAGCAGTCATCGCCGACATGCAAGCAGCGATCCAGTCGATCGATGTGCTCGGTATCTCTCTGCTTGTGTACAAGTCGTCCTCACTGCTGTCGTTAGATGACATTGAAGATGGGCTCGTGCAAGGCCTGGGGCTCCAGTCCCCCGAGCTCACGTCCGAGACGGCGTGGCTCCTCGACACGGAGAGCAGTCGACTGGCGGACCTCGTCGCTGGCGTGCAGAGCATGAGCGACCAAGGCGTCATCTGCACACACGCCATGCTCAACACACTGGTCGACTACATTTCCGCGGAAGAAACCTTTGTCCAAGCGCTCGACAAGCTCTCGAGCATCCATGGGACACCGCCCAACGAAAAGACAGAGACAGGACTCTTTGCGTCGTCGTACCCCGTGGTGGCCGACGAAGGCGCGACCTTTAGCGCTGCATGGGCCGCGGTCGTCGCCCAGCTGCAGCGGGTCGCGTACCTCCATCGCGTACGCGTGTTTGTATCAATGTATCGGTAGAGTATGGTTTCATGTAGGAGTTTGGGTCGCTCCTCGCCGAGCCCGTGCTTTTGAGTCTGGGCACGATGAAGAACGAGTACGACGAGACCAAGACGGCGCTGGACGCGGACCTCGGACGCTTGTACGGGACCATTTTGGCCGAGCGACAAGCCCACGGTCGACTCGTGGCGCGACTCGAGGCGAAGCGCAAGGAGCTCGATGCCAACCAGATGACACAGTCCAACAACAGCGACAAGGAGGACATGCTGCACCATCTTGGGCTTGCTGACAGTCCGTCGGAGCGAGAGCGCAAGCTCGGCTGGAAGGTCGACCAGCTTCGCGACGAGATTACGGATCTTTCGGCCCAAGTTGACGCGAGCGCGGCCACGCTGCTCGGCAAAGCCGACATGTTTCGCCAGGTACATTTCATGAAGAATACCAAGTTGATCGCGATTTGACGCGTGGTATGTAGGAGCTCCAGCGCGTGCTTTCGGGGTACTTGAAGAACGAGAAATACCGTCTCGATGTCAAGAAGAGCTCGTTGCGGTCGCTCGTCAAGGCCCACGACCACCTCGTGTTGGGCTTGAAGCACGCGTCCCAAGCGATCGTGACGGACGTCGACCAGCTCTCGGCGACGTGCGACATTCAAGAATTCATCCGACACGTCGTCCAAGAGTCGCCACCGTCCGAGGCGCCGACCTTGGTGCCAGTGCTCTCGACGTCGCCCGTCTTGCTCGAGCAACTTCGCAAACACACGTCGACGTCCAAGCCCAAGCTCGTGGCGACGTCGAGCAACTCGAATCTGGCGCGGACCATGGACGAGACGGAAGACTCGAACGCAAGCGACGCGGACGCGATACTCGACAAGAAGGACGAGCTCAAGGACGATAAGGACTCACTTCTCTTTGCGATGGGCTCGGCCGAGTTTCAGCGCGTCTTCAACGTACGTGTCTATGGATGGATTGAATCGGCCGTTGAAACAAATCATGTAGTTGGCCGCGTCCGAGCACGTCGTGGCGACCTTTTCGTGTGCCTTGTACCTCCACAACTTTCCGTGCCAAGGCCGACTGTACCTCTCGCAGACGTACCTCTGCTTTACAGGCTGGCGCGACGCGTTTGTGGTAGACGCCGGTGTTTGCCTCAAGACAAGATGACACATGTTGTCTAGGTGCTGCCGCTCACGGAGATTACGCACATGGAGCGCAAGAACACGGCGATCGTTGTTCCCAACGCCCTCGAGCTCACGACGGCGACGCAAGGCCGGTTCTTTTTTGCGTCGTTTCTATACCGGTACGCGCTTCGAACCTCGGCGCGGATGGATGATCACCGTGTTTCTAGCGACGAATGCATGCAGTCAATCGGTCAGCTGCGGCAGATTCAACAACAAATGCAAGCCATCTTGACACCCTCGGAAGAAGTCGAGACGACCAACGGCGAGGCTCCCGAGACGCAATCAAGTCTGGATGTTTCGGAGCAAGAGACGATCCTTTCGCAAGACTATGACGTGGTCATGGACGAAGTGCTGTCGCTGCCGTTGGCGTACGCCTACAAGTCGCTCTGGGAGCCCGCCGGCTATTTGGACGCGCTCCTGAACGCGTCGGGGGAGACCAACGTGAGCGTCGGCGAGTGGTCGTCGTCGCCGGTGCAGTACACGGCGTTCAAGCGGCCAGAGACGTTCCAGAAAGCGCGCACGGTCACGTATACGCACAACAAAAAGTACATGGTTGGGCCCAGTGCGATCCCGACGTCGCAGGTGCAGCGTCTCTCGTACACTGACGGTGTCGGCCTCGTGCTCAGCGTCACGGCGACGGTCGCCGACGCGCCGTACCACGACTACTTTCGCGCCGAGAGTCGGTGGCTCTTGACGCCATTGGCCAACGGCGACACGCGTCTCCGCACGGGCGTGCGCCTCTTTTGGGTCAAGAGCACGTGGCTCAAAAAGCAGGTTTGTGGAAAGTACCCTCGCCGAGGCCAACGCATCGTCGACGTAGATCGAAGGCGCAACCGCATCCGAGTCCAAGGAAACCATGAAGCTCTGGACGGTCAAGGCGATCGAAGCCTTCAAGAAGACGACGACCACGACGACGGCCAAGACACCACCGACGACAGCGCCGAGTACCGAGAAACCGCCCGTCGTGGCCGAGGTGCCCAAAACGATGGTGCCACCGGTCGCACTCAAGATGGAGGGCCGACTGCTGTGGGGACTCGTGCTGCTGGGCTACTTGCTAGTCTTGCTCAGTCTCTGGCGGCTCGGGAGCCTCCAGCAGCGAAGCGTGGCGCTCCAAGAAGAACAAGTCGCACTCCTTCGTGCGATGCTGAAGTCGATTGCGGACGCAGAGCTGCGCGACGTGATGCAACACGTGCTTCCGCCGCACTAAGACCGCCGCAATGTATTTTGTACATATTGTCGGTGTGTATGGCATTGCTGTACAAGGGAGCTACGCAACGTAGCCGCCGCCGTCGTCGTCGTCGTCTTGGTACGGACTCAACGCGGCAAAGTTTAGTTTGGGCACGGTCTGCGGCACGCAGTAGGTCGCGGTCGTGCCAGGTAGCACGAGCGACACATCGTCTAGCGACACGACGATGCATGGGGCACCAACTGTAGCCAGGGTGTCTACCGTCTTCATGTCCATCCGGCATCGAAGCGGTGCCGACTTTGCCGAGCGGCTCAAAGCGAAGCACGTGCCGTAGCTGGTCGACTTCGTTCTGGAGCTCGACGCAGAGCTGCTTGAGCGCTTGGTTTTCGGTTCGTGCGAGATAGACATCTACAATGGCTCCTTCATGAAGCATCGCCAATAGTGGTTGAGCTCACCCAAGGGGGCGCCGACGTCGTCGGACGGCTCGGCATACGTTATGTCAAAATGCTTGTTGAACTCGGTGCGGATCTTGAGCAAAATGCCTGCGTACGTCTACGCAAAAACGGTGAGGTGGTGGCTTCGGAAAGATGATCTTGGAAACGAACGCGGTCCTGCAAGATGACTTGGTCCAAGAGATCCCGGGCCACTTGGAGCCGCGCGCGCTGCTTCTGGGGCACCTACACGGATTCAGGGTACAACCCCGTCTTTGCATCGGCTGCAGTGTGTACTTGGGCCATTTCGATTTCGCCAAGGCGCTCGGCGAGCTCCATTTCCAAGACGGTCGCCGACGACCGAGCAAACTTGTGTCGACGACCCAGCGCCATTGACGCGTACGACTTTTGCGATGCGAGGCCCGTCTTCTTGGCGTACTTGCAGGTCTCGACCGAGGCGGGAGGCGGAAGAGTTTCGAGGTCGACGACCGCAGCCGTGGTGGCGAGAGGAGTGTGGCTAATAAGGTTGTTGTTTCCAAAGTCGCTGGCGTCAATGATCTTTTGACGGATCGAGGACGCCGACCGACAGCGTCTAGCATTGCGTTGGCAACGAGCCGCGACGTAGTGGGTCGCACCGGAGGGGTGTCGCGGGCCCGGTTGATGGGGCTGGTGACTTTTCGGGCTCGTTGTTGCTACTGCGCGGCGCCGAGTCCCGCCGCGTGAAAACTGGCTTCTACGGGCATTTTTACCTTGGGACATTCGGTGTAGGTGGCGTAGAGAGACCTTGCGCTGATCGAGGCCGAGCTGCTTCGTCAAGAGCGGTTTGGACCCAAGGTGTGTGCTCGACTAGCATCAGGATTCATTCGTGCAACGCGTGCGGGACACTCGCGCACCTGCCACTTGGACTTGGAGGGCAGGCTTGGACGTGGCTTGCTCGCGAGCATCGCTGCCTGTCTACGCGACTCGGAGGCGAAACGCTGCGCCCGATTTAGTGCGGTTGAAGACTATGGATGGCCGTTTTTCTGGGGCCCTACAGTGTAGAAGTCTCCTCGGTGCCAAAGCGGTTGTTCCTTCTTCTCACACGTCTCCTCAACACCCTTGCCCCGTGTGCGATCGCCACCGTCGCCACGATTGACACCGCACCCAGATAACTCTCTTCGCGTCGACGAAGCGTCTTCTACGTTCGACAACGCATCATGCGCTCCATTTGAGAGACGCCCAGCCACAAGAAGGCATCATCATCCTCGCCAGCTTTTCACTTGGCGGTGCCAACGACCTTTGGTGTACGAATTAGCACCGACCACGGCCCCCATCAGCCTCAACGAGAGCCACGTTCTCGCGCGTCAGTGGCCTGGCGCTTGAAGTTTGTGAAGATTGTCTCCGGTGGCCCTCTCTCGCCTTTCTTGACCGAGATGACCGCTTCGTCGAGCGACGAAATACTTTGCCCGACTCGTGCAGTCGGTCCTCCGACATCGAGTAGTTGGATACTAGTATATGCGTGGTAGATATATTAACAAAAGAAACAAAATCGGATTTATTCCTCGTCGCTGCTGCTCTCGTCGCTGTCTTCGACGTGCGCGTAGTGCCCGCCCATGCGGTTGCGGTTCACAAACATGAGGTCGTCATCGTTGTCGCTCTCCGAATCGTCGGCCTCTTCGCTCTCGTCGTCGGCCGCGCCTTCGATCGTGTTGCCAAACTTGTCGACCTTGCCGCTGCCCATCGAGACGTCGGCGACCTTGTCCGTGAGCGCGCTCAGCGACTCGTCGTACTCACGCTTGGTCTCGTCCTCGACAAAGACGTCGGGCCAGAGGTCCTTGGCCTTGAGGTTCTTGATCTGGTCCTTGTACAAAATGTGCTCGACCGAGAAATTGACCGCGCCCTTCTTGTCGTCGTCCGCACCCGAGACGATGAGAAAGTCGCCGCGGCGGATCCAAATGAGCTTGCGGTACTTGGGTCGGCAGCATCGCGAGGCCCGTATCCGCCCGTCGCCGTCTCGACCT
>NW_012156423.1:357604-376371 GCF_000151545.1 Saprolegnia parasitica CBS 223.65
AGCGACTTGACCTGCACGATGACCTCGCCGGCCTCGGGCTCGGGCTCGCCGTACAGGACGTCCTGAGTCACGCCCTTGCGGTACCCACTCTTGCGGCCAGCTCCACTCATCTGCAGCAGCAGTACATAGGTCGATGAGCAGTCACACAGGCGGGTACGTACGATCTCGACACTTGCACTTTGCCGCTCCAATATGATTGGCTCTCGGTGGGATAGTTGAGCCCACCAATCGGGGCGATGGCAGAGGTTAAACGTGTTTAAACACGAGTACGATCATGTGCGTTAATTGGGATCCTTGGGGATGCGAGGCGTTGCAGGGGGCGAAATTGGGACGAGGCAAGAGGGTCTTTGACCATATCATTCGACACTGGATTGCGCTCGGGACAGCCACTTGGAGCGCTTGGTTGATAACAACGCCGTTGCTTGCAACTACTCGATACGTGGGCGCGAAGACGCCGGAGCGAGGTGCATGCCGGAGGAGGAGGCTGCATGATGCAAGTCGGCGCGTAGTGTTGTACTAAGAGTGGTAGAGCACACGACATGACCGAAGGGATACCCTGATCGAGCATCTCGATTGATGCAGGTTCAATGCGTGGAACGTGTTTAACGTGTCTCAGGTGCGTTTGACGTTAAACGTCACGTGGCATACGGTTAAACCTGGTTTGAAGGACAGGTCCAAGAGAGTTTGAGTTTTGTGGTGTCAAGATGGCCGGACGCGGACGAGGCAAGGCGGCGACGCTCCCTGCATGGATGACCAACCCGACCAACAGCGTCGCTGCTGCGGCTGCTGCTGCTATCAAGCCTGTCGAAGCCGTCAAGGGCCAGTTCGATGACGCCGACAGCCGCCGGGGCCGCGACCACGGGCACATCTCGTCGCGCGATGCACGCGACCATGGGCACACCTCGTCGCGCGATGCTCGCGACCATGGGCACACCTCATCGCGCGATGCCCGCGATGAGCGAAGCGCATCCAAGCCCGAGCACACGGAAGAGCGCAGCAACCACTCGCGTGGCGAAGAGAGCCGCCACGCGCCGTCCGAGCGATCGGATCGGCGGCGCGACGAGCCCCGGTCGGACCGGTACGAATCCTCGCGCTCGAGCCGCCACGACGACCGCCGCCGCAGCCAGGAACGCAGCAGCCGCCGTGACTCGCGTGACCGCCGTGACAGACGAAGCCGCGAACGTGGCTCCAGCCGTCGTGATTCGCGTGACCGCGGCAGCGACCGCAACCGTGGGTATGGTTCGACGTCCGACCGCGACCGTGGCTACGGCGTCTCGTCCTCGGACCGTGACCGCGGCTACGGCTCGACGTCCGACCGTGATCGTGGCTACGGTGTCTCGTCCTCGGATCGTGACCGTGGGTATGGCCGCGACACGCAGGACTCCCGCAGCCACGGCGCGTCGGACGACCGCCGTCGCAGCCGCTCGCGCGATCGGCGCTAAGCCACGACGGTATCCGCCAGCATTCTATATACCCGCAATCATACAGCGTGCGACTACACTTCAACGTATCTTCTTCAACCGCTCTTACGACAGAAAAGACGTGAGCGCATCGAAAAAGTCGGGCGCGGGCTCCGAGGCGCAGAAGACTTGGCGCTGGTAAAAGTCGGGCAGCGACGAAATCTTGAGGTGGAGGTCGCCCAAGCGCTCGACGAGCGCCGCCTTCTCTTCGGCCACCACTTGCACGGCCTAGCCGCTGTGTTAGTATCAAGTCCCAATCCTCCACAGCGCACCTTGTCAATGTCGGCCTGCTTGGCAACAGTCCACACCACCTGCTCGAGCGCAAGGGCGACCTGGCCATTGGTTGCCATGTCCCCGAGTTGCGTCTCGAGCCGCTCGACGCGTTTCTGGTACCGCTGCAACATCGTCGCCGCGTCCGCGTGGTCGGCGGTCGTGGCGGCAAGCGTCGCTGACGCCGTCGCCAGCTCAGACGTCACGAGGTCGAGCTTGTGCCGGAGCATGTCCTTCTCCTTCTGCAGCACCGAGAGGTCCCGCGAGAGCGCGTCGTGGTCGGTCGCCGCGCTCTTGAGCGCCCGCTGGGCCGTGTGCAGCTCGCCGGCTTGTTTGGCCATCTCGGCGATCGCGGACTCGCGCTCGGTCGTGCGGCCCTTACGCTCGTCACTCAGCTCTTGCGTCAAGGTCTCGCGGATGCTGTCACGGTCGGCTTGCACTACCGAGCCTTGTCAGCAACAGTACTACTTATGAACCCAATACACCTGCATGGAGCGCAGAGGTTGTCTGCGCCAACTGCGCACCAAGCTGCGCCCGCTCGACGCTCACGGCCGTGTGCGCCTGCTGCAGCGCATCCAGCTCCACGCGGCGCGCCGCTTCTTTGGCCGAAACGGCTTCGAGCTGCGCCAGCGTCGACTCGAGCGAGCTGCGCAGCTCCACGTTGCTTGCGCTTGCCGCCTCGAGCTTGTCTTGCACGTTGGCCGCGGCGCTAATTGCGCGAACGTTCTCGAGCTCCAGCGCGTGCAGTTGCGTCTCGAGGTGTCGCTGCGTCGACTCGAGCGCCTATCGCTTCGTAGGACGAGGTCTCGTAGCGCAGCAATCACCGTACGCGTTCGCGGCTCTCGGCGGCGGCGACGGTCGACGCCAGCGTGGCGGCGTGGGCGGCTTCCCGTCGCGCGGCGGCGGCGTCAACGAACGACCACACGTCGTCTCTGAGAAAGGACAAGAGTGCCTTGTTCTTGGCCGCACCGTCGGCCTCTTCGTCGTACGCAGCCAAGAGAGGTGTTAGACGGGCCCGCCACGAGGTCGTCGCATCGTCTGCCGCTGCGTCGAGCATGGTGGCGGCGGCCCTCGCAAGGACGGCGTCGCAGAGTGCGCGCGATTTCACCTGCAGCGATGCAATCTGCGCCGTGCGATCGGCCGTAATCGCCGTCTTCAGACTCTGGAAGCATCGCTTCCGCGCGTCGCCGTCGACCGAGATGCGCTTGTAGACGGTGAGGGCCTTGTCCTGCGCCGATTTGAACGTCGATTCAAAGTGATCTTGGCGCAGGCTCTCGCCGAGGGCGGTGGCCATGACGCAGTGGTACTCGTCGAGGGCGCGCTGCATGGCCGTCTCGCACGTCGCGTCGCTCACGTACTCCCACGCCGCCTTGATGTTTGGCACGGCGCCCGAGTTCATGGTCGCAAGGTACGCACGCACGAGGTGGCACAGCTGCGGCCCGTCCACCACTTGGCCGAGAAGGCGCTTGGGCGATGCAAGCGCCAAGAGGCGAGCTCGGATGCATGCCATTTGCGTGACAAACTCGGACCGGAGGTCGGCGTTGGTGAGCGAGCTCGCGTGCCGCAGCTGGTCTTCGTCGGTCGCGGGTCGCACGAGCGTCATGCTAGAGCCACATGCCATATGAAATGGAGAGGCAATTCAACGACGCACCACTCGCGCTGGGCAAAGAGGGTCCGGATCGAGGCGCGGATGCGGTTGCGCTCGTCGGTGCGGCGGGACGCGCCGTCTCGCGGCTCGAGGGACCGCTCGAGGTACGTCTTGGGCGAGAGCGCAACGCCGTTCTCTTGTATATCGAGGAGGAAATCTCGTAAGAGCCAAACAAACGGAGGAAAGTGCGGGGCGAGCTCGGCCTCGGACGGACCAAAGTCGTCGTCATCGTCATGGTCATGAAGCGTCTTGGAAGCGTCACATGTCGTCGGATTGTGCGTGAGGCACACGTGCTTGGTGAGCTCCGACACAAGAAAGAGGCTAGGTCGTCATGAGCATGCGAGAAGAAGGCGGAGGCGCACCGGTCAATCGCGCCTTCGTCAATGACACCCATGGTGTTGAAGACAAAGACGGAGCTCAAGAGCAGCCCGAGCGAGAAGATCTTGGCGTCGTACGACTCGTCATTGTCGGTCGACGCGATGCCTTCCGTGTCCATGAGCAGCACCTTCTCGCCGCGGTCGTTGCGGACGTTGGCGTCCCAGATCCAGATGCCACGCGTGCACGACTCGGTCGTGGGGCCCACAACGAAGCCGCCAGCCCCGCTCGCTTGGCACATTTGGTTCAAGAAGAAGCTCTTGCCCGTGCTAGCCATAAGTGAGAGGCGGCGACGAGCGGCGGTCGGTCGTATTACCGGTACTGGCCGGCGAGGCAAACAATCGCGAGCGGCTCCAGCTGTAGCGACTGCAGCAGCCTACGCAGAGCGCGTCATGACACTGCCAGTGCTGCATGGTCGCTTACGCTTCGCCCTCGGGCACGACCTCGAGGCCGTCCGCGCCCTGGCGGATCAAGCACACGGGCTGCATCGTCGAGCGTCGAGCAAGATATACCGTCGACTACCGGATACGGAAAGAGGCAACTCCCTCGTTGCACCAGAGACACGCACGTAATGCAATGTGAACTTGACATGCGCGCACTTGGAAACGGTATCCTTGGAAACATTGCCATTGTTTCGACAAAGCAGCAGCCGCATGGGCAAGGACGAGGTCGACGAGAGCGTCTTGGCGGCCAACTTTACGCACCACGTGCAGCAGATCCTCTCGACGATCAAGGAGACGAAGGGCCGCAAGTTTGTCGACTTGGGCCCTGGCGACGCTCGCCCCGAGGTGGGCTACTACGGCGGCCTCGGGCAGAAGCTCCAGCGACTCCATTGCGAGATGCAGGCGCAGCTCTCACCCACGCTCGTCATGGAGCTTCTCGTCGGCTTTGGCGACATGTTCTTTGGTCTGCAAGAATACACGGTCGCGACCATCATGTACGGTCGCGCCAGCAGCCTCTACAGCACCAAGGAGGCGGCGCCGACCTTGTCGGACCGACAGCTGCACGTACGTGCCATGTATGCGTCGGCCCTCTGCGTCGTGCGCCAGCTCAACCAGCGCGACCGGTGCGTCAAGTGCCCGTCGACGCTCCGCCGGCTTGGTGACGCGCTCTCGTCGCTCCAGCAGGCGCTCCAGCATGCGCTCGCGCTGGCCGTCCATCGCGACGTGGTCGCGGACAAGGCGACGCATGCCACTTGCCTCGGTCACGTTCTCAACGGCACGATCCACATCGTAGGCGTCTGCGCGTCGCTGCAAACGCTTCGCTTTGACGCGGACGTCCTTCCGTACCTCAAGTACTGCAGCCTCGCGCTCGATAGCCTCCTTCCACTTGGGACGGTGCAGTTTCTCGCGTGGCGCACGTATATCTACATCCAGATTGCGACGGGCTACAACGGTACAGACACCGTAGTCCATTTGATATATAAACGTCGTATTAGCCCTTGCGCTCAAGCACCCAGAGAAGCGCGACGCGCTCTGGAAGTCCGCCCTCGCCGCACTTGACCTCGGACTCAAGCGCGTGCACCGGCTCCGGCAGGAAGAAGAGCTCGATTTGCCGCTGCCCGAAGCGACCGACGCTGCGTTAAAGACCGCCGAGCGGGACCTTCAGATCGCAAAGTTTCCAATCGCGCGCTGCATCAAAGCACCAAGTGCGCCGCAGCTACTGGTCAGCGTGGCCAAAGCCGATGTCGAGAGCGCGTTCTCGGACGCGACCGCGCGCGCCCGGGCGATGCTGCACAGCCTCTCGGTTCCGTCGGCGTCGTCGTCATGGATCTACTTTGGCCACTGGATCAAGCCTACCGAGCCGCCATCGCCCGTCGTCATCGCGCCAGCCGACGTCGCGACGATGCTCCAGGCACTCGAGGGTCTTGCTACGACGCTGTCGAAAGACGAGCACGTTCGCTTGCTCAAGCTCTGCGTGCGCTACAAGCACTGGGACACGTTTGCCGAGGTCTACAGCAGCGTCCACCCGCGGCTCTCGGCCGGTGTCGCCAAGGACGAAGTCGACGTCTTCCACGCCTTCGTGCTCGTGATGCAGGATGTGCCGGACGAAATGTCGGTGACGAACCTCCACGGCGACCACCTCTCGCGCCTCGTGGTCGTCTTGCAGGCCGCTGCACGCAACGACGCGCTCTGCGCACTGCGCCGCGACGTCCTCGCCGAGGTCGTTCTCGCGTTGTGGCACGCGTGCATCGTCCCGAGCCTCAAAGCGCTCGACGAGAGACTGCCCGGCGAAGATGTCCCCGTGGCTCTCCAAGAGCTCACAAAGGACGTACTCTTTGCGATGCACGTGGTCGCGCACGCGATCGATCTCGACGACGTCGTGTGGCGCGCGATTGTCGCGCTGCGCCTCGGACGCCTCCTCGCCGACGTCGGTGACACCCGTCGCGGTATCCAAGTGCTCCGCGTCGGCCTCGATCGGATCAGCGTCGCCCGAAGCGCCTGCGTCGACGTGCAGCTGCACGACGAAGTGACATCGACGCCCGACGGTCGCCGTATACTCCATGGCGCGGCGTACGGAGCGTCGATCCTTCTCGACGCCGCCTTCCTTCCGTCCAGTACCCCCACCGACGGCGCGCTCTTTCAAATGCAGCGCCTGAACCGGTTGCTCGCGAGCTTGGAAACCGACATGACGCTCCTGCTCTATGAATGCGAGTACGACGACCTACTCCGCGCGTGCGGGCGCAAGGCGTTCGCGCACCTCGAAGCGCGCCTCGTCGCCGAGTGCAACCGAAATGACTACCGACGTGGCTTGCTTTTACTGCAAGCCGCCCGACGTCGCGCCAAAGGTACTTAAGTACCTGCTATCTCACTCATGCGCCGAGGGGAAAAATGCAACTAGGTCGCGACGAGCAAGAGTCGTGCTTGGCCGACGCGCTCCGTTGCTTCCACGCGCTCCGCGACGATGAGCTCGACGTACGCCATGCACCCGAGCCCGAGGCGCCAGCGCCGTCCGTGCACATGAAGCCACCGGCGCCCCGCCTTGCCTCGCGGGGCGCCACGTTTGTGTCGCTTCGGCTCGCACCCTTTACGCCGCTCAAGAAACGCGTGTCCTATTACATGGTGTTTGGGAAAGCCACCGGCGCCGGCACAGACGTCTCGCTCAATAATATGGCGTTCCCCGGCACGGGCATGGTCGTCGATGGATCCGAGTCGCTGGTCCGATAGTCGGTTCTAGGCGCCAACCTCTCACTGATTGGATCTATGTAGGTGACGATCTCGGGTCTCTTGCCCAACGAGAGCTATGTGTTTGCTGCCGCAGCCTACGACAGCAAGAATGCGGTCATTGAAGGCATTGGCGCCACGTCGCGTCCCGTCGTAACGCTGCACCCGCTCGTACTGCCTCTGTGCTACGGTCTTTTAGCCCACGTTGCCGAGGACCTCGGACACTTGTAGGAACAAACACTCGTCGTGTAGCGACTGATGGCATGATAGACCGATCGCACTGCAAGCGGCCAAAGCGGTGTACACCGAGTTTGTCGACGAAGCGCCAGCGCGGAATCGGTGGCGCGTCAGCCCGCTCTTTTCCCATGCGCTCAAGCTCGACCGGTCGCTCGACGGCGCACCCCGGGGCGCGATCGCAGAATACCCGATGCATGTCTTGCATGTCTTCTTGCGCTGCGTGTTTGTCCTCATCGGACCCGAAGTCGGCGAGCCGGCCACCGACGGCCGGCTTCCATGCGCCAGTGGCAGGCGTGTCGTCGTCGAAGATCAGCTTCACGTTCTCAGCACCATCAACCGTGCTATGCTCGCGCTGGAAGTCGCCGCGCTCACAGGCCACCACGAGTACATGGCCAGCGTGAGCCACCGGCTGTACCGGCTCATGGTGCCGCTCCTGCATCTGCCGAGCTCGGGCGGTGCGCTCTTCCAGCCGCTCTGCATGCTTCTCGAGGTACGCGCTTGCTGCTGTTCAGTGTATCGATGGCGGGAGTAGAGTCTGCAGCTTGTGCCTGAAAAGCATTGGGACAGCGCGTTGTACGCGACGTACATGTGTGCGAGCTTTGAGCTGCTCCGCATGGCGACCGAGATGGACGAGCTCAAGGCCGTGCACGCGTGCTTGAAGCTCCACGACGATCGTCTGAGGCATCTCTATACGCACGTGCACGCGCCGTTCCGATCGGCGAACGTCCAAGCCCGCAGCCTCCGCGACAGCATCTTCTTGAACAGCGAGTGGATGGCACAGCTCGAGCTCAGCGCGACGACGACGATCTCGGCGCCGGATGTCGAGAAGACAAAGGGCAAAGTGACGCCCCGTGACGAAATGCACAAGGCGTCGTCGGTCGAAGAGGCGCTGCCGGGTCTGGCCAACGTGGTCAAAGCCGCGAACGAGCTACGAACGTTCTTTCTGCACCACAGGGAGTACCTTCCGTATGTCTGTCGCGTCGTGCGGCTCGGTATCGACCGCGGGGAGAAGGGCCTCGAGTCGATCTTGCACGGCGCCATGTGGTCTTGTAAGCTCGTCCTCTCGTCCGAGGCGAAGCGTACATTGCAGCAGCTCGACGCCGCCGAGCTCGTGCCCGAGCCACCGACACAAGCACCGGTGGCAGACGCGCCATCCTCCGCACGTGGTGCGGATCCCACAGCGACGACCGTCGAGACGACTCCGCAAGACGCGTCTCTAGCGGCGCCACCCGATGTCGTCGATGCCGACGTCTACCTTTGGAGCGGCCAAGTGTTTTTCCTGCGTGGCCTGCTGCACGTGTGTCCTCTACTAAAATACCATAGCCATTGGTGCGCTCATACTGTATATGCTGCTAGGTCGCACCGGCGTCGCCGCACGCTGACGAAGCCACGCTCAACCATTTGCAAGGGCCCGAGCACGACCTCTCGTGGCTCTACCTCCGTCCTCGTCGTCGTCCTTGCCAGCGGCGTATTCCAGCCCTGGCGACCGACCTCGGCACGACGGCGTGCACCAGCTCCTTCTCAACATGGCGACAGCAACGCAGCTGTTTTACCATGCACAGGCATGGCCGAATCTGCTCGAAGCGGTGCGCGCCATGTGGAACGGCCTTTGGCTCGCGTGGGTCTCGCCCCTCGAGTTTCAGAACGGCGGCTACGACTGGCAGCCGCTCTTTGTGTGCTGCATGCGGAGCTGGGACGTCCTCGAGCTCCATACCTTCAACGTCATCCACGATGACGCGGACGTCTTGCATCGGTCGATGGACGCTGTCGATATCGAACGCCCGGTCGTCGCCACCTCGTCGCAGCTCGCGGCAGCGGCCGACGCGACGCCCGGTCTCGACCTCACGTGGCTCACCAAGGTCACACTCTTTACCCTCCAAGTGCTCTGCCATGGTCGCGAGTGGCAAAAGCTCGTCGTCCTCGGGAAGCGAGGCCACGTGCTCAGCGGCGGCCAGAGCGCGATTTCGGAGCTCCTTCTTCCTTGGGTCGTGCACGCCCAAGGGCAGCGCATATGTATCCAAGACGCACGCGTCGAGAGCGCGACGTCGGACCTCGCAGCGTTCATCAAGGCGTTTGAAGACAGCCAGGCCAAGAAGAAGAAGAAGCGGAGCCGCCTCGTGGTGCACGAGGTCATTTCCGACGAAGAGCGCGCGTTCCTGACTGCGCGCAGCGTGCACGAAGCGCACCTACGGGACTTGACGGCGGCTCAAACGATCCTGAAGGACCATGGGACGCTGCTCCAGTCGTGGCTGGACCTCCTCACGCGCTCGAAAAACATGTGTCTCCAGGCGCTGGACCGCGCGCAGAAGAACGTCCTTCGGCGCTACGTCCTCGGCGACGACGCGATCTCCAAGCGCGAGATCCTCGGCGCCTTGAAAGCCTGCATTGGCCTCTGTCGTCAGAAGCGCGCGACGCTCCAGCTCACGCTCGCGCTGATGGAGCAAGGCGACTACCTCTTCGCCGAGCACGATGTTCCTGGCGCGATCAAGGCGTGGACCGACGCGATCGACGCGGTCTTTGGTGCGCTGGACGCGCGCTTGCACTGGCGAACGATCCTCGCGAAGGCGACGATGTCGCTGAACGGCGACGGCGCCGTCATTGCGCTCGTGTGCGTCCAGTTGGTCGGGAAGCTGGCGTGGGCGCTGAGCACCGACGACCTCCACGCGCGCCTCGAGTGCGCGCTGTTGGGCAGTGCCGTCATCACGACCTTCTTCACTGGGTCGCTTCCGCACCCCGACGCGAGCACACCCGCCGCATTTGCATCCTACACGGCCAAAGACCTCGTGTCGTTCTTGCCCGAGCTGCACCTGAAGCTCGCGCACCCGGCGTCCTTGGTGCTGGCCTGCAGCACCTTGCTCGAGACGCTCCTCGTACACCGGCAGTATATCCAAGTGCTTCCGATGGCGTGCGCGCTGGAAGCGATGGCAACAACGTACCTCCGCGACGCCCGCGGGGTCGTCCAGGCCAAACGCATGAAGGCCGAGGCGTGCATCGGCGCAGGCTACATGCGCGACGCCTGTCGTCTCCTGAGCGACATTTGCAACAAGCCGCAAGTCGCGTTCGCATCGTCCAAGAGGCTCGGCGACCCGGACAACGAGCCCGTCCTGCGCTGGCTCTGCGACCTCAGCGTCGAGACGCTCTTGCGAGAGCTCCAAGCCAAAATTGGGAGCAGCCGCGTCGCCCACCTCGTGCTGCTCACGCTACTTCGCTGGATCGTGGCCCTCGCGGCCCACGAAGGCGCGTCTGCCCAGGGCACGGCGCTGCGCGCGGCGCTAAACGCTGCCGCCACCACCCTCCAGGTACCAACTTGCAGTATACACGCAACCAATGCATATTGCGATTCGCGTAGGCGAGTGTACTCAAGTCGTCGTCACCGCCCTCGGAAGCGCCGCCGCCGAGCGCGCGCAAGGGAGCCGAGCCCCCCGAGCCGGTGGTCCCATTGGTTCACGACACGGAGCCGCTGCACCTGTGCGACATCACCAAGGTCGCGTGCGAGTGCGACGTTCTCCTCGCGACCATCGCGCTGCAAGACGGGTTCGTCGAGGTCGCGCGCACCGCCCTTGTGCGTGGCATGAAGCTCTACAGCACAACGCCCAAGCTCGAGCGCGACGACGATCGCTTCTTTGACGGCGTCTCGTCCGAGCTCAACGTGCTCTACTGGCTGGACTGCCGCCTCTTGAGCGTGCGCTGTGATATCGCGCAAGGCCACTACGACGATGCGATCGCACTGGCCGACGTCGCGCTCGACGAGGCGGCGAGCGCCCACGACCGCGTCTTTACGCGGCAGCTGCGCGCGCTGCGCATCCAAGCGCAACTGCTGCGCGGCGACAGGGCGCTCGCACTGGCCGACGCGCAGACGTGGGTGACGGACGACGACGCCGGGCTGCCGAGCCTCACGCGCGCCGAAGTGTGCATCGGGCTGAGCGCCAACCACCGCACGGACGCTATCGCGAGCCGCTGCGTCGACGATCACATTGACGCGCTGCGGAAGAGCGTCGCCGTGCTCAGAACGCGGTGGCGACCACCGACGCACTCTTGGCGCACCAAGGTCCTCTCGATGAATCTCAAACGGTCCGTCTCCACTCTATTCTAGGCTGGATGGGCCTCGCACACACGCGTCATCGCACGGAGCTTCTCAACCTCTACCTCCCTAATGTGCCCATGTTTGTGGTGCTTCAAGCGCTTGTGGTGGCCCGGCAGCTCGACTTGCACCGCGCGTCGCCCGACGACGTGGCCCTGGAGCATCTCTTGCCTGCCATTACGGTACCTCGTTCTTGCGATATGTGGATGCCATGGATGGAGTGACGATGGTGTTCGCACTAGAGCGGTCTCGAGGCGCTCGGGCACGTGTGTCATCCGCCGAGCTACCTCAAGCCACTTTTACTCTTCTTCAGAGGCGCGGTGCTCCGTCGGTTGGCGTCGCCTGGCGCCGTGGACGCGTTCCTGGAAGCGCTCACGCTTTGGATCAAGGACGGCGGACACCCACGGAGTCTCATGTACAATGCGTGCATGGAGCTTGTTGTTGTGTTTGGCAGCAGACGCTCGGACGCGGACATGCAGGCCGCGTTCCACTACCTCCAGCTCGCCTGCAAGCTCCAGGACCAGGAGGTGACTTATGGAACTCGAGTGCGCTCAACGCGACGAGCGCAAGTGGCCTCGGGACGCTCCCAAGCTTTCTGCAGCAAGAAATCCTTGCGAGCGCGAAATCCTCGGCAACGGGCGGGAGTGCGCCGACGATGGAGCAGTTGGGGTACCTCGTCTTGCCCTACTTTATCTCGATCGCCCGCGAGCACGACGTGGTATTTGACGCGCGTCTTAGCAGCCAGCTCCATCGCGCCCTCGTCTCGCTGCACGCGTTCCTAGCAACCAACCACAGTGGGTACGCCAAGCTCTGTCTGCCATCCTTGCCGCCCGTGCCGAGAGACGACCCCGAGATTCCCGGTGGCCTCGTGTGCGTGCAGTGGCTCCAGACGGCGCCGGACATGGGCGACATGTACTATGCACTCGGCACAGCGACGAGTGCTCACGACACGCGGTTCGCAGACGCGCCACTCTTGAGCCGCAAGGTAAACGCCAAAGACGTGAGGAGTATCAACGTATCGAGAAAAATCGTAGCACCAAGTGAGCTGGTCGGCGGTGCGGGCGCTCAAGGCCGACATTTCGCGGCTTCGACACGTGCTCCAGGACAAGGAAGACCGCATCGGAAAGCCGCAGGCCGCTTTGGACGCGGTGTTGGCGCAGATTGCGTCGCTCCTTCAACCTCGCGCCCAGGACGACGATGGCGCGGGTTCAAATCCGGCTCGGGACCACGCTGTGCCGCATGCGATAGCGTGCTCTCTCGACGATGTGAGTGTGCTCGAGCGCGTCTTTTGCACGTCGCGTGGCAGCAACGTACCGCATCCCGCGATCTGCTACTTCTTGCGGCACGTCCTGGCGGCGCCAGACGAGGCACCCGACAAGCCGTGATCCCTCCTCGGTCAAAAATCGCAAAAATCTCAAAAATCGTACTTTTACTCCATCAAGACTTGCAAGGCAGTACGAGGGGTACTGAATGGTTCCCCAGGGCGGTACGCGATACCCACGGCGTCCTCTCTATCGAAACACGGTCGTGTGCTGGAGGCTGCTCAGCAAGAGCAACAAGAGGTCCTGACACGAGGTCACTTTGACACCAGAGACGACAGGCGCATGCAATTACCTGCAACACCTTGTCGGACGGACCCTGCTTGCGCTTTTCAAAAATGAGCGTCAAGTAGACGCACGCGTCGACGCGAGCCACCGCATACGTACTCGCCGGCTTCTTCTCGTGGTGGATCGTACTACAAGTCCGTGCCATCATTACGAGGATGCGACCACTTGACACAACGATTACATGGGCGACGTGTGGGCCGTCTTGGCCTTGGCGTCCCACGGCGGGAGGTCCTGGAGCAGGCCCACGAGGTTGGGAAAGTGCCGCGGCACAAAGTGCTCGGGCGGCTCGGCCTTGGGGTAGCAGTAGACTAGAGAGGATGTCGTGGCCGAAGCACGTAAATCAACGAGGACGTACCGACGGGAAATGACGCGACGCCCCACAGCGGCGCGAATTCCCCGTGAATGTCTTCGTCGTAGCGCGACACTTTGCCGAAATACGTCTTGTTGGCGGCGCGGATCCGGTTCGCCGACGACTTTTTCGGGCCCGCGATCGTTTGCGACGGACAGAGGTAGCCTTTGGCGTGGAAGGCGCTGGGAGGAAGGGCCGCCGCATCGAGCACGAGCATGAGCTGCGCGCTCTCGCTGTGGTCGCGCAAGACTAGACGCGCATATTCGATGCAAGCACGATCGCGGTTGCAACGTACAGTGGCGAGAAAAAAACGTGTCGATGAGCTCCGTGTACGAAAGGCCGACGTGGTTGACGATGGATTTCGGCGCCGGGAGAATGCCCCGCGGCTGCATGTGTCCGTCGATTTGATCGAGCCACTAGTGAGATATATGAGACATGCGGTATGGCATCCTTGCGGACTCTGTGAAAGTAGAGCGTAAACTTGGCGACGAGCGACTGGAAGAGCGTTTTGGACCACCGAAAGAGCGGCAGCACAATCGCGTCATCTAGACACGTCACGATGACATACCATTGACGCGTCGGCAGACGCACCAAACGGCACGGCGTGCTGCGAGTTGGAGAGCGAGTGCGCACTAGGCTGCAGCACGTTCGACGACGACTCGCCACGCTTGAGAAGCTTTGCGATCGGATGCGGCTTGGCACTACAATGGCAGTCGAGTCTGTCAGTGGATAGACTGTAGAACGCTTTGGATACCTCAGGTGCACCTTGCTCTCCAACGACGGGCGGCCTGGCGGCGTCGGGAGCACGCGATCCGAGTTGCGGGACGTGCGCGAAATGCGCAGATCCGTATTGGTGGCGTCCGGTGACTCGTCGTCGTCGTCGTCGGCTTGGTCCAAAAGGTCAGCCCACGCGCCGAGCTGCCTAGTAGTTGCACGAACATCGTCGCCTCGCTTCATACGACAAGACACACTGTTTGAGCTTGTGGAGCGCCATGATCGAGTGGAGGTAGTTGTACTGCGAGAGCATCATCTCGCACTTGAGTGCGGCGCGAATCGTTTGCACCTCCATCGTCGCCGCCGTTTGAAGCGCCTATCATCATGATCGTCTCTGCGATCGACGTTGCGTGCTCGTGTACGTAGAAGAAGGGGTGCTCGAGCGTGCGCAGAGCGTTTTGGATGTTTTCAAGCGACTGCTCCTTCTGGAGACGCATACATAAACAACAACGTCCAGATTCAGGGGTAGAGAGCACCTCTTTGTAGTCGAAGAGGTAGTGGACATGCGGCTTCTCGCGCGCGAGGCCGAGGTAGAAGGATACAAGAAGGAGGCGTTGCTACGCGCGGAGGTCGGTCCTTGCCAACAATCCCACGAAGAACCATAGTACCTCAAAGTACCGGCTGCACTGGTCGAGGAAGGATTTGTACTCGACGATGCGCACGGACGGCGGGCCCTCGTAAAACTGATCGAACTCGGAGAGGTTGGACGCGACCGACCCGACGCTGGACGGGTTCTCGTTGAGAAAGGTCTAGTTCGCTATGAGCACGGACGCCATGGTGGAGGTAGCGTACTTGGTCGCTCTGCCACGAAAACCTTAGCGAGTCGTAATAGCCAGAAGGGGCGACTACCGTGGGGGTGCTGCACTTGGCAGCGAGCGATGGCCCGTCTCTGTCCACGTCCGACTCGGACCCGGCCTTGTCGCGCCGATGAAAATGCAACAAGTCGGCGCACACGAGGCTCTGCGTCTTGAGCTGGAGGTACAAGCTGCGCAGCGTGTCCTTGTACAAATACTCGGGCTGCAAGTACGTCATCTTATGGTACGTGGATTCGCAGTCGGCCCACATGTGCAGCATGCGCGAGAGGTGGCGCCACTCGCGGTTCCCGTCTTGCTCGAGCGGAACGCCGTCCTTCGCCTGCGAAACGCCGTCATGTGACCGTCATGGCCCACCAAGTAGGAAGAGGAGCGTACGTTCTTGTAGCGGTAGTTCGCCATCGCGTCCAGGAACGACGGCAAATGCGCTTGGAGGAGCTCGCTCAGCTCGTGCTGCGCCTTGGACATGACGATAGAATTTGTTCCAACGTTGCGACGCCAATTTTATCCGGAATTCCAACGCCGGTATGAATTCCGGATACTAGCCAAGAAATACGCTGCCATAACGGCATGTAGCGCGTCGCCGCACCTCCAACGACCCATGGAAATGGTACGTGGGTTCATAGAGGTATAATAGGACACGCACGCCGACGAGTACGAATGCAAATTCGGCACCAGCAGGTCCAGCCGCTTGCTCGGCGGACGGCTCCGGTCATTAAAAGTGGCATCTGCCGCGTTTAAGAGAGCATATCCGGTATTTCGCGCCGAGCCAAGCAAGCGGTCCAAACGAACCGGCCATGTCCTTCCTTTCTGCTGCGCTGGTAGATGACCTCGGCGAGCATGGGCTACGTGAGGCTCATGACGCCTCTTCCTCTAGGGCGACGACCTGACCCGCCAGATCCACGCGTCCAAGATCTTGGTCGTCGGCGCCGGTGGCATCGGTACCTCGAGCATCGTCGTCGTTCGCTCAGCTCGTTATTAGGCTGCGAGCTTCTCAAGAACCTCGTCTTGAGCGGCTTTGTGGACATTACGATCGTGGACCTCGACACGATCGATGTGTCCAACTTGAACCGGCAGTTTCTCTTCCGCTCGCAGCACGTGGGCATGAGCAAGGCGATCGTGGCCCGCGAGGTCGCGCTCCAGTGTAGCTCGCTGCTCGATTCTCGTTGGTCCTTATACCTCCTCTGCATGTAGTCAACCCGTCGGCCAAGATCACGGCGCACCACGAAAACATCAAGTCGAGCCGATACGCGATCGAGTACTTTGAGCAGTTTGCGCTCGTGCTCAACGCCCTCGACAACGTCGACGCGCGCAAGCACGTCAACCGGCTCTGCCTCGCGGCCAACGTCCCGCTCATCGAGAGCGGCACGACTGGGTACCTCGGCCAAGTCTCGGTCATCAAGAAGGGTGAGACCGAGTGCTACGAATGCACGGAGAAGGCGACGGCCAAGGTGTACCCGATCTGCACGATCCGCAGCACGCCCGACAAGATGGTGCACTGCATTGTCTGGGCAAAGGAGTGCTACAAGCTGCTCTTTGGGAAGACGCAGGACTCGATGCTCTGGGAGGACCCGACCAACGACGACAAGTCGGCCTTCATGGACAGCATCCTGGCGCGGGACCTTGCGCCGACCGAGTATGCGCGCGGCGTCTTCCGCGGTCTCTTTGAGCACGAGATTCAAAAGAAGCTCGACATCAAGACGTACAAGACAGCGACCAAGATGCCCCGGACGATCGTTCTCGACGATCTCTCGCTGCCGCCGCCGCCCGTCGACAAGTGGCACGACCGCATGCTCTGGTCGCTCGACGCCTGCGCGCAGACGTTCCTCGATACGGTCGCCACGATTCTTTCTTCCAACGACGACGTCGGAAGCCTCGAGTTTGATAAGGACGATACGCACGCGATGCACTTTGTCGCGGCCGCCGCCAACCTCCGCGCGCACGTCTTCCAGATTCCGATGGAGTCGCTGTTTGCGTGCAAGGGCATCGCGGGCAACATCATTCCGGCGATTGCAACGACCAACGCGATTGTCGCCGGCCTCCAAGTGCTCGAAGCGTTCAAGCTCATTCGTCTCTCGCTCGAGACGACCAAGTCGATTGCGACCACGTGCAAGTACACGTACTGCAACCGGTCCTGGGACGGCCGCGGCGTGCTCCTCAACCCCGTCGCGCTCTCGGTGCCGAATCCTAAGTGCTTTGTGTGCTCGCGCCAAGTGCTCGACCTCGCGCTCATGCTCAAGACGACGACGCTCCAGCAGCTCGTGGACCACGTGCTCAAGAAGCGCATGGGCATGAACGCGCCGACCGTCTCGATTGGTGCCAACACGATTTACGAGGAAGGCGAGGACGCCGAAGAGAGTCTGCGCGTGAACCTCGCCAAGCGCCTCGACGAGCTTCCTGGCGGCGGCGTCCACCACGACACGGTGCTCACGGTCGAGGATTTCTCGCAGGATTTCAACAGCTCGCTCTGCATCAAAGACTGGGCGCCGGCCGCCGAGGCGGCGGACGAGCCATCGGCGTTTCCCTTCTTGCTCGGCCCTGAATTTGCCAAGTGGAAGCTCGAGCAGACCAAGACGATGGCCGACAAGGACGGTGGCAAGGACGACGACGACGACGATATTGTTGTCGACGACCTCCACGAGAAGCGCAAGCCGCCAGCGGCGCTGGAGTCGCCGGCGCACAAGCGCGCCAAGCTCGACTAAGCACGCCTAATGACGAAGGCTATTACATACATCGCAAGCCTGTTTACAGGCGTCGTCTTGCCGTCGTGAACCATCTCCATCCACTATCATCATCATCCTGCATCCTCTCGATGGATAAAGCGATGCCTGGAACGTGCTCTTACTCCCATCTGTGGCTGGTCGTTGCATGGCCCTCCATCGCCATGCTAGCCGGCGCCGCATGGTAGAGTAGGCAGTCGCATGTGTCGGGCGCGGACCTCGGCGCTCATCATGGAGCTGCTTCTGCCCGCGGTCGGTCGGCGGCGCGTCCTCCATTATGCAATCGCGATGTGTAGTAATTAAATGCAACGGAAACATAATGCATACAAACAATGGGTGTAAAATCTGGGCTTAAAACGGTTTGTAATAAAATACACACGCGCCGGCAGCCGACGTGCCATGTGCGGAACAATTTCCGTGCAAAAAATCGAAGTTGCTGCCCGTACCGTCCATTGCTTCCGTCGACGCGACTGCGCCGACGACCTGGACGACGACAACGACCGACGACATGGCCTCGGGCAACGACGTGGTGCTCACGGAGCGATCGCAGGCTCCTTTGCTCCATGGCGATAAGGCCGCGCCGGCGACCGGCCTCGGTGTCGTCAACAACATCGACATGCACGCAGTCCAGCACAACGGGCTCTACAGCAGCCCGCAGCCGGCGCATGCTTTAAAGCGAGGCCGATCACCATCCACAGTGTCCAGCCTCGACGATGGCGTTGCAGTGGACGCCGCCACAGCGTCGATCATAACGGCTACGCGTACGTGCTGTCACACCTTTTGTGTTCATGCTCATGGCCAACGACTGGTAGACACGAAAGAGTGTGCTTCGTCGCCTCCGCGCATCCCTGTAAGCGTGCACGGCGAACCATTGTCTTCGAGCACACGCCTTACCGACCAAGACGGGCCAGCGACGCAGAGCATTCCAATAGATGCAGCATCCAGCACGAAGCGCCGCAGAGAGCTTTCCAACAACACATCGCCGACACCATCCAATGCCATGTCAACGCCTCCGTCGGTCGTCGCGAAGCGCAAGAAGATTGCGACGAAGAATCGGTTCTTGAACCTCTTGCAGATCGACATGAAGGAGCCGGCGCCCGAGAAACCCAAGCCACGCAACGAACTCGCTAGCAACGATGCCAAGCCAGCGGCCAAAGCACGCACGCAAACGGCGCCGCCACGGCGACGCGCGTGCGCGACCAACCCGTCGCCCAAGTCGCGGCGCGCTTCGACCGGCGCCCCTCGCGCCAAAGGCAAGCGCAAGCTCTCG
>NW_012156423.1:376471-392995 GCF_000151545.1 Saprolegnia parasitica CBS 223.65
GTTCGCCGCGCCGTCCAGCAGCAGCGGCGACGACGCAGAGGCTCTTGACAGTAGCGATAAGGACGAGGACGACACCCCTCACGACGACGACGACGACGATGACCCGTCACGTGTCGCCCGGCCGGCCGTGTACCCATGGCTCGTCCGCCAGGTATTGGTCCACTTGCTCGCATGCCAAATTGGACATATGCAATGCGAATGCTAGGAGAAGGGTAAGCCGCCGCCCGAAGACTGGATGTGGACCATGTTTGACCGCGACTACTTCCAGCCCATCGATCTCAGCCGCGCGGACGAGCTCGAGCGCATGAGCCGCGCCGTCGCGACCATGGGCGACCCGTTCCTTCGCGACACGCCGCCCGGGTGGCTCCCCGAAGCGCACGACGAAGCGCCGTTCGAGATGCCGCCTCGGGGTCGGTACTACCGCGAAGTGTGGCAAGATCAAGAGTTTGTCGAGGCGGTCGGCGGCGACTTTGTCGTGGTCGACGACAACCATGTGCTCGCAACCGGCTACAACGACGACGTCTTTGAAGCCTACTACTGCAAACTGGAAGCCGCCATGGGCGACGACGGCTCCTTTCCAATGGACGGGGTCCTTCCCGACCCGACGCCGCCGCCGGCGACCGAGACAGACGAGATCGCGAGCGCGCTAACACAGTGCGTGGCTGCCTTTGTGCCCCAAGTGCTCTCCAACTGGCACACGCTGCGCCACCTCGCCGGTACGTCTCGGAGCACGCCCGTCCCAGAAGACAACGACATGCTATCTCTAGACCGCGTGCGCGACCTGGCGCCGCTCGACGCCATCTACGAGCAAGAAGCAACCTTTGTGAAGCGCGTGGAAGCCTCGTACAACGCGCTCCGTCGCCGGTCCAAGAAGGCAGCCGGCAAGCGCAGTCACGTGCGTGCTGCGCCGGCCAGAACGCCGGCGCAAGCGGCAGCCTGTGCATACGCAGCGCAATTTGCATCGTAGGTCCCCGCTTCCAGTGGCCCTCATGCCACAATTATTTTTTCTCGTAGCCAACTCGTTGTCGGCGACGGCGTCGACTATCTGGACGCGACCGGCTACTGGACAAGCGCCGTCGTCGTCGATGCCTTTCCGGAGGCTGGAGCGCGCCTCACGCACGTCAAGGTGCATGTGTCTGGGTGCAGCTTCGCGTCGCAGACGTGGGTGGCAGTCGCCGGCGGCCGGCTCCTACCGCCCGGCGCAGTCTCGGCCCGCAAGGCGCCACATCTGGACGTCGACCTGGTCAATCGTGACGGTGGTGTCGTCTGTAGCGCAGCACGGGCCAGAGCCGTCTTACCGTGTCCGAGCACGACGGTCGCGATCGCTCGGACGCTCGAGTCGCTCTTCGTTGCATCGTCGAAACCGTAGCTTTCCTAGTCCAACTAATTATAGTGTACATCAATCATCATCCGCCAACGACTCGATGACGTCGACGCGGTGCCCGCGCGAGATGGCGGCGTCGCCGCATCGCATGCCGCTCGTGCAGAAGCAGAAGCGCGTGCACGTGGGCACGACCAACCTCCTGCGCGCCTCATCGTCGCCGCTCTTGCCGACGCCCAAGCTCTCCGGCCTCTCGGGCGCCATCTACGGCCGCGAGCCGGCGATGTCGCCACCGACGCCGGTGGCGCGAGCCCGGACGCCGACGCCGCTGCAGCCGCGACCGCACACGACTGCCAATGCACCGCAGCCCGCACCGAGAACACCAGCGATCGATAAGACCAACCCCGTGACGCAAGCGCTCTTTGTGAAGAACCGCAATAAGCTCCGCGCGCGCGTCGCGACCCGCTTTGGCTCGATGCGCGCCATGTTCCGCGCGTTCGACGAGTCGGGCTCGGGCAACATTACGTTCGAGCAGTTCCACAAGTCCATTTCGTTTCTCGGTACCCACGCATGATATCTTGATACGTTGGTAGAGTCGTGGTTAGGGCTCGACATGGCCGAAGACGACCAGCGGCTCTTGTACCAAATGGTCGACACGAACGGCAACAACTTGATCGACTTTGCCGAGTTTTCAGAAATGTTTGAGGCCGAGCCGATGCTTAAGAGCTTTGAGAGCACGACGGCCGCGCTCAAGACGCGGCCACCGCCCTTGGCCGTGACGCCGCGCACCAAAGCGCGCATCGCCGCGTTCCAGTTTGAGCTCTCGGAGAAGCTCTTGACCAAGCACGTGTCACAGCAAGTCGCATACGGTAGCACCTCCAAAGGTGCGCAGGGTGCTCTAAGAGGAGGCGACAATATCTATCTAGTGCTCTTAAACGCGTTCCGGCACATGGACCACGACGGCGACGGATCCTTGACGTACGACGAGCTCAAGGCCGCACTCGGACATGGCATGCTCGACCTGGACATGGACCCGATCGAGCTGGACGCGATGATCGCGACGATCGATGCCGACCAGAACGGATACGTTTCCTTCAAGGTAGAAGGCCACAGGATGCCCCTATGATGGACTTGTGATCGTTGTAGGAATTTATCAACTATTTTTCGAGCCAACCGGAAGGCGCGGATCGGGACCTTTTCCTGCACGGCCGCCAGCGCGAGCTCACGCAGCTCGAGGCGCGTGCCAAGACGGTACCGAGTCCGCGTCCAATCTTTGAAGACCTTGACGGCCCGGTACCCGTCGTTGCACCGGTCAAGCTTCGCGACGTCGAGAGTCTCCCGGGATGTCTTCCCGAGCAGCTCTGCAAGCGCACGTCAGCGCTAGTGCTAAGTCCGCCAAAACCAGATACCGCGCTGAGCACGTCGGCCAGCGTGCCCGAAGACCTCAGCGCGTACTTTGCGACGCTCGGACCCGTCGTGCCACCACGGAGTCGGCACCGAAAAGAAGTCACAGATTGGAGTCGCGTCGGTGTCGGTGGTGCTTGGCCCGCGAACGAGTCGCCAGCGTACCTCCCGCCAGAAGACCGCTTCAAGACCACCAACATGGAGCAGTTCAGCCCCGAGAAGAGTGCGCGCGCGGGGCTGCCCGAGGCCGATTTGCAGCGCGCGAAAGCACGACTCGCCGCGCGCCACGAGCGCACGTACCACAACATCCTTCGCATGCAGCACAACGCCGAGTTCCGCGCCAAGCACGCGTCCTGGGAAGAAAAGGCGCGGGTGCGCGCCAAGTCCCACCAGCGCCTCGTGTACAGCAGCGGTGTCCTCGAGCGCGACGAGAAGCAGTTTGACCACTCGACGCGCATGCCCAAGAAGGCCGGCGGCGCGAGCTACCATCGGATGTGGGCCGGCAGCCTCGAGTCGCAGTTCAACACGCAGCCGTGGGGCGTCCTTCCGCCTGAAAAGACCTAGCGAAACACTAGTCCTAAGCAGATCGTGCTGCCGTTTCTCGTTGCTCGTGGTGCCACGTCATTGGCCTCGCACGGGATTGGCCCGCTCGCCCCAGCCTCGAAACCAGTCAAAAGGGATCCGGATAAAAATAATTATACGGAGGATCCACGTACCAAGCACTCATACAAGCAGCAGCAACAGCAGCCATGGCACTGAGCAGCGTCGAGATCAAGAAGCTCGAGGCCAAGATCAAGGAAGATGCCAAGCACACCAACGGTACGAACCTCATGGCGGCTGACAGCTCATGGACCTGCGAGCGTAGAGCTGACCAAGATCAGCGCATGCCTCAAGAAGGGCGACAAGGTAGATGCGACCACATCTGCCAGAATCGTCGCTCACTACGATGGAGCGTAGGCCGCCGCCCAGACCGCCGTGCAGTCGCTTCGCCGCCTCTTCCTCTACTTTGCCGAGAAGGGCGACCTTCGCAGTACGTCAAGTATGTGCGCCAATCGCGCGGCTCATCGTCTGCCTAGTCCCGGACTTGAGCAAGACGCAGGACGCGGTCGCCAAGTACCGCAAGTGGCTCTGGGACAACTACGTCGCCTTCCTCGACACGATGGTCGATTGGCTCGACGACGAAGACGACAACGTGCAGGTACTCCCATCGCCATGTGCTCTACGCTCACATTCAACACGCAGATTGCCGCACTCCGGACGCTCATGGACGTCGTGGCCCGTGAGAACGTCTTCAAGGGCCTCAAGGAAGAGGGCTTTGGCAACGAAACCTACAGCCGCGTCGTGCGCCAGCTCGTACGACGACGCTGCCACCCAAAAGGAGAGGAGGACTTAGTGGATTTAGGTGCTCTCGGAAGAATTTAACGGCGAGCTGCTCAGCGTCTTCAAGGGCGAATTCGTCGCCGCGTACATCGACGTGCAGTACTACACGGTGCGTGGTCGACACTCGACCTGACCAGGCGGCTCACGACGGCTATGGTCTGTAGATGAAGACGCTTGCGGTGATCCTCGACGCCACCAAGACCAAGCCGACGTCCGCGCTCATTCGCAACGCGCTGGCCATCATGGACATGGTGACCGTGCCCGACACCCGCGACGACATCTCGACGTTCCTCGTGACGCCCAAGATGACGGAACATGACATGGCCATGGCCGCCAAGGACGACGAGGACGACGAAGATGACGATGAGGATGACGATGAGGACGACGAAGAGGAAGCGGCGGTCAACGCGAATGGGAAGCGCCCCGCGTCGTCGACGGGCGGCCCGCTCAAGAAGAAGTCCAAGAGCGCGTCGCTCTACAACCCGCGCGAGCACGAACGTGCGTTCAGCGCGGCGTGGATTGCGCTGCTGAAGCACCAGCTGCCCGAGGTACCAGCTCGTCTTGACGACGTCGGATGCTCATGACGAGCGTAGGACGTCTACAAGACGGTGCTGGCCAAGCTCCCGGACGAGATCATGCCGTACTTGGTGGACCCGATTTTGCTTGCCGACTTTCTCACCGACTCGTACAACGTCGGGGGCATCACGAGTCTTCTCGCCCTCAACTCGCTCTTCCTCCTCATGCAAGAGTTCAACTTTGACTACCCCGACTTCTTCCCCAAGCTCTACGCGCTCGTCGGTGACACGTCGCTCCTCCGCTCCAAGTACCGGTGCGTTCGCTCCTCCCTCTGATATGAGTCGTTGTAACAAGCTTTTGGACCTTAGCAAGCGCTTTTTCAAGCTCCTGAACCTCTTCCTCTCGTCGACGCACTTGCCCGCGTACCTCGTCGCGTCGTTTGCCAAGCGGTAGGACGTCGTCATCCAGAGGCTTGTACAAGTGCTCAGAGTGCGTGTCTAGGCTCGCGCGTGTGGCGCTCACGGCCGAACCTGGCGCGATCCTCTTTATCGTGCCCATGGTGTACAACCTTGTCGTGCGTCACAAGGAGTGCACGCAGCTCATCCACCGCACGTCCGTCATGACGGTGGCCGAGAAGGCCGCTGAGAAGCGCGCGAACCTCGGCGTCAAGAACGAGGTCGACGCGGCCGCGGCCAAGATCGCCAAGGAGAGCAGCAAGATCACACTCAAGGGCGGCAAGGACCCGTTCGATGCGAGTACCAACGACCCGGCCAAGACGAACGCGCTCCAGAGCTCTCTCTGGGAGATGGTGTCGCTCATGGACCACTACCACGCCGACGTGCAGGCCAAGGCCAGCATGTTCAAGGAGAAGATCCGGTCGGCGATGCTCGACATGACGCCCGAGATGATGGACGTCCAGTACGACGCGCTCATCGAGTCGGCGCTCAAGCGGCGCGAGAACCAAAAGGTGCCGGTGGCCTACGAGCGCTGCACAGCCGTCTTTGGCGCCAACGACGGCTTTGCCAACGTGTTTGCCCTTTAGATATCTAATGCTACTTTGCTTTCCTCCTACGACCTTTCTCAAGAGACACGGCGACGTCTGTACAGCAGGCGACGCTACTATTACTTGATACGGTAGAGGATGTGGACACCGCTCTCCGTCTCGACCATCTCGCTGAGCTCGGCCGGCGCCAGCGCGAAGGCCGCGGCTTCAAAGGGCGGCTGCATCTTGCCGCGCCCGAATGGGCCCAAGTCCCCTCCGCGCTTGGCGCTGTTACAATCCGACTCGACTTTGGCGAGCGCCTCAAACTTGTCGCGGATCGCATCGCGGTGCTGCTTGCCCGCCAGCACGATCTGGTCGCGCAGGCCTTGGAGGCGCTGGATTGCCACGTCCTTGCTGCGCGTAATCGTGTCCTGTCGCCATGACGACGCCCGGCGACTGCCCGAGTGCTTGACGAGGATGTGGAGCACGTGCACCGTCGATTCGTCGTCGACCTTGGACTGCTTCTCGTCACTCTTGGGCCGCTTGGACGACGATGACGAATTGGCCTTCTCGTCGCGTTTCCGCTTCCCGTCCTTACTGCTGCTCATCATCTCCGAGTACTTCCACGTCTTCTGGCCCGTCTTCTTGTTGAGGTAGTAGCACTCGCCAGGACGGCTCTTGCTCTCGACGCGCGTCCAGCCCGATGGCACCACCCGGTCGCCCTTCTTGCTCGTCGTCTTGGTCTCCGCCATCGGCCTCCAGTCTTTTGACGATCAGAAGAATTATCACGCCAAACCTTGTAGATTGCCAGAAATAAGCTAGTCTGTTTTCGGCATTACGCCGTTGATACTATGGCAGATGCCGAATTAAAGCTGGTTTCTGACGTGGCCGCGTCCCAGCACACGCTGACGATCCCGATGCGACTGTTTGACGTAGTAATACAGCTTTTGCCTACTCGCTGTGGACAACTTGTCGTTTAAGAGACAACTTGTCATTGAGGAGACCTTCGAGAGGATTCGACTATTAGACTAGATAACGACTAGGCCGACGCCGTCGCGCGGCCGTGGAGCATCAAGATGGCCTTGTCCGTCGACGAGTAGACAACCATGGGCACCGACGCATCGCCGAGCTTTTCGGGCGTAAAGACGACGGGTACTTCGACGTACGAGCGAGGGCGTAGCGTGAGGCTCGAGTAGGCACACGAAAACGGACGACCGAGCGTCTGAACAAACACCGTCATGGGCTCCTTCGCGCCGTTGCAGATGCGCACAGGAACACACTGCGACGTGTGCAGAGCTGCGCTGCCGCAGTCCATGTTTTCGGCCTGGAAAAAGAGACCGCGCTTGGACCGCTTCTTGGTTCGCGTCGACGATGCGACGCTGCTCTGACTCAATTGGCTCGACTTGGGGTACGACGGAGGCTCGTGGGCCAGCGCGGACGCGTCCACGACGACGCTGATCTCGCGCGTCAGGGCGTTGTTCAGCGTAATCGTAAACGAGCCGCACCACGTCTTCTTATTGGGCGGCAGCGCCGATGACGTCGCCGCGTTGCAGTGGACAGTCACGGTCGACTTGCTCTTGGGCCCAACGACCCCTTGGGTCGGCGCCAGCGAAATGTGCGGATACGGGCACGCGATCGAGAACGGCACGTCCTTGTCGGAAAAGTTGATGACCTCAAACGACTTGACGTCGTTGGCCGCCAAGAGCCGAAGAAACGTTGGATGCACGTCCACCGTGCTGCCGTTGGCCTCGAGCGCGTCCTCGTCAGCCACCTCTTGCACGATACGCGGCGGCGTCGGCTGGCGCACGGGCGTTGCTGGGTTCTTGACGTGGGCGTCCACAATAATCTCGTACGGTGTCGCGCGCGGGTCGCCGCTCATGCTTCGAAATTGAAAGATGCCCGAGACGGCGCCGACTTGCGTTGCCACAAACCTACGATTGTTCATCAGCAACCATCGCATCAACGAAAGCGTACCGAATAACAAAGTGGTCCGACGCGTGGGGTGGCATCTCGAGCACGGTGGGCACGATACGGAATTGGTTGCAGCCACGGCTTAACGGTACAATCGACGCGCAAATACGCGCGTAAGTTGCGCTCGTGTTGCGAAACACAAAAGTTTCCGAGATTTCGCCGCCTAATGTGCACAGGAAGCGCTTGCAGAGCTTGGGCCGCTACGCACGCAGTGTGGTCTACATACATTTGTAGAGCAAAGTACCTCGAGTGCCTTGGTGTATGGCGTCGGTGGCGGACTCATGGGCACCTACAGCAATTGTGACGACCGACATCGATACAAAGGCAGTACAACCTCCTTATACGCAAGTTCGTCCGTTTGCGCATCGTTCATCATGGTATTCTTGTCCCCAGCGTGCTGCTGGATCGAGTAGCGCTCTGACGGCGTCGACGCTTCGTGGTGCTGAAGGTCCGTGAACGCCGTTCGCAAGTCGTCGCGATGCATCTTGGTCGACGGCGGCTTATCCGACTTTGATTTCTCAGGAAACGCCGCACGGGCAACACTCGTGTCGATTCGCAAGTTGGGCTTTGCGGCGTCCTGCGGCACGCTGTGACTGGCCCGCAGCGTTGAATCACGCTTGTAGCTTCGCATCGGAGTAGCTGTCGACTGGTGACCGCGACCGGCGCCTTCGATCGGGCTCTTCGTCGCGAGCAGCGCGTGCATTTGACGCCGGTCAGCTTCCGACATTGTGCGGTCCGCCGGATCCACATCGTGGTCGGACGTGGGACGCGGTGTCATGGGCTCGTCGACCGACATGCTACTGGGCTCAAACCGGATTGGGGACAGGCCAAACTCGCGCGTCAGCTTGGAATCGCGGGCTCGCATCGAGCTTGGCGAAAGACCATCGGGGTTGTGTGTAGGTTCAGCGCACTTGGCAATGACGTTATCGGTCCGAGATGCCGCCTGTTTGGCCGAGAACGGCACGTCGCGATGTGCCGGCGGCGCCCGCTCCTGGCGCTGCGACATGTCCAGCGTGCGCTGCGCCTTGCCGCCCGTCACGGCTCGGCTCGACTGCGACGAAATGATCGACGCTCGTGAGCTGCGGCGAGGCGGTGGCAGCACGGGTTGAGTGGGTTCTTGCACCACCGACGTAAGCTCTGCCGTGATGTTGTCAATCGCTCTTCTCTCAAACTGCTGCGACCCGGCGCGCAGACGAGGTGGCTCAGACCAGCGCTGTTTTTGGTAGTCGGCGATCGCCATGGCCTCCGAGACCACAGCTGCCTCGATGGCTTGCTTGGCGTGCGCTCGCAGTCGCATGACCTCGGATACCGAGGCTTGCATATGTCCCGTCGCTTCAATCATGGCTTGCACCTACGGCGATGCCATTCACGACTCTGCATAGAGATCTTGAGGCTTGATCGTACCGCGGCTACGGCATCGAGCGACGAGTGGATCACGTGCGATGGATGAATCGGTTCGTGCCACTGCGCTGCTTCGCGCTCCTTGGCCGTGAGGGACATGGCCGCTTGCACCGCGTCTGAAACAACCTTGAACGGTTCGTCGTCAATGTTGACAGGCACGCTCGACACATTCGGGCGGTTGGCGTAGTTGGCGAGCGAGTTCTACGTCGACACTTAGTTTCGCTCTGGCGTATGGCGTCCAAATGCAAATTGCACCTGCAAGTACGTCGAGATGGACAATGGCTAAGTAGATCCGAGTGAGCACAATTTGGGCGCGACATTGCCTTCACACACCTGCTGTGTCTCGACCGGAGGCGTTTGGCGCCGGGGCACGAGGTCCTTGACAGGCGTCGACTGCGAGATGGACAAGTCCATAAACGGCGCCGAAAGGCCGACCGAAGGCTGGCTCATGTCGGTGCTAGGGGTTGGCGTCCACGAGGACCCGCGATACATGGGCGAAGACACTTGTTGTGGTCGTGGTGTTGAGTGAGTGGGCTATTACAGACGTACGTGTTCGTTGATTCATGCAACGGGTTTTCAAAGTACCTGCACAATGTGCTTGGCGCTGGGCGTGGTTGGCTGCGTCGAAAAGGAGCTTCGTGAGTATGTGGTCGTCGTAACAGGAGGCTTTTCGTGCTGCAAGACGCTTGACGGCGTCGCAGTCAAAAACACCTGCGACAACACCACTCAGAGAAGTTGTCCAGAATCTGCATCTGCACCTTGTGTGTTGTCGACGTCGGGGGTGCGCTGAAGTCCATGTATGAGAGCGCCTCCTTCGTATGCTGTGGCGCAGCAGTTGTGGCGTCTGGGAGACCACTCAACGAGCTCTTTCTCGGGATCGCGGTGTCACCAAATTCGACGTTGCTCAGGTCGCGCGACCGCTCGGCGAAAAAGTCGTCTGGTGACCGAAACCCCGAGCTCGTCCACGTCGTGTTGTCCGATCCAGCTTCTGGTCGCGTCGTCTGTGGCTTCATGAGCGCTTCTTGTCGGTTCAAGAACGTGGCTACGCAAGACATGTGGAAAGGGTGATGCCGAATGCATCTTCTACCTGCGTCGACGAAGCTCTCCGTGTCAAGGTTGATCGGGTCCTTGTCAAAGTTAATGTGGTTTGCTTGGCTCGCGAGGTTGGTTTGCGGCGCAAAGAGCGACTCGAGCGAATCCCGCTGCTCCTTCGTCGGTAGCGCTGGTGGGTCCATCAGCGGCGACGGCTTCGTCGTCACGGGGCTGCCGAGGAGGCTGCTCATAAAGTTCGTATCGTCCATCATGTTCTTGCCATCGGTCGACGCCATGAAGTCCCGGGACATCTCGCCGAGGAGGTTCGACTGCGAGAGCTCGCCGTCGCTGTCGCTTCCAAAGAACATGTCCGTGTACTTGGAAGGACCGCCATTCTTCGCATGGTCTTCGTCGCCGAGGTCCATGTCCCGTCGACCTGCTTCCGCGCGGGCCTTCTGCTGCTCGTCGTAGCGCTTGAGGTAGTCTTGCATCGTCGGCTCCATCATCACGTCCGTCGATGGCCTCCGCGCTCGGACTCTATAATTAGGCGGTCCCAAGGAATTGGTTGTGTCAACCACTGGGTGCTTTTATTCGGCGGGGCGGCGAAATTTAATGGCAATCGCCAATTCTATGGCGCGCCGCCACCATTCACATACAACCACCAAGCTATTTGAAATCGCAATCGTCGGGCGTGCAAAATAATATACTGGATCCGATGCGATGTGCTTCAAATATTTAAATTTGATGTGTTTTGATTGGCCAAAATGTGACCCGCGCGATTTCGGACCTCGTCGAGGGGCATCTACCGCGCCGCTGCCGCAGCGCCGATGGGTTGGGACATGGCCCCACCACGCTTCTGGAAGCACAGATACGACGAGGTAGACAGTCCATGCCCATCTCCGCCCGTGCGTGGGCGTGCACAGAGAAGCGGCTTGCGATGGAATCGCCATGCAATCAGGCTTGTCGCCATGTGTCATCATCCTTGGCGCGCTTTTCGCGTTGCAGTCATAGCCTCGACGTCTAACATTGGTATACCGGTATATTGCCTGTGACCTGATGAGCGAATGAATGAATGGCCCATGGATTACTAGCGCGGGTGCCAAAGATACTTGTTCAATTTGGACATTCTGGACCCACGCACATCTATCATCTCTACCAACACGCTACCTATATGGTATTAATACGAAGCTTCGAGATCGTCGCGCGTATGCCTCTGAGGTTCGGTTTGTCAACGACATGTTGCTGGCGCGCCCATGTCGGCGCCGAGCCTCTCAAAGCCAGGCTCTCGGCGCAGCTTTGCGTTCTTTGGCTCCAAGGACCCCCACCCTCGAGCACGGGCGCAATCCTCGTTCCTCGGTGGTCAACCACCGTTTACGAGCAACAAGTCAATGTCTTTAGCAACTACTACGTAGTAGTATACTGGTACAAACAACGTCTCAAGCCTAAAGAATGAATTCCCTAAGCTTGGAAAGCAGCGAGCATGAATTCGGTTACGTATCAACGATGCTGCTATCGAGGTGAAGCTCGACAAGCCACTTGACTTTTTCAGCAAGGAACAATTCGCCGCCGTCACTGCCGCCGTCGAAGTGATGGCCAGCTTGCCGATCGCAAGAAGCCTGCAAAATATAGTGTGCACGTCGATGGGCATTTAACGCATTACGCCGATTCCTGTTGGGTTTAACGCAATGGTTTAACTCTGGGCTGATTGTAGTCAAGAATGCAGGCCGCGAGTGAGTGTCCTCTTCCCAGTCACTGGCATGCGACGCCATTTATAAAATCACAGCATGGCGACGTACAAGACGACGAGCACGGACGAGACGCCGCAAGCCGTGCCCGTGCAGCCGACGTACCCCGCCGCCTACAACAGCGCGCCGGCGCAGCCGTATGGGTACCCGCCGCAGCAGGGCTACCCGCAGCAGAGCTATCCGCCGCAGCAAGCCCCCATCTACATTGCGCAACAGTACCCTACGGGAACGGCGGTCTACGGCTCGGGGCCGCTTCCGATGCACCACGGCCCAGAGCGCCAGCACGAATGCGGCTTCTTCTCGCTGAGCCAGCTCGTCTCGAACGTCTGCAACTCGGCCCTCCTGCTCGTGCTGCAGTTCTTTACGATGTTTTTCGCTGTTTTTGCGTTTGTATTTGTCGCGATCGGCTTCTTCCTTGGCGTCGGGCTCCTCCCGCTCTGCTGCCTTGGTCTTGTGGTCTTCGGTCTCTTCAACTTTTGCCTCCGCCCAGTGGCGAGCATCGATGACTTGCTCTACCAGCAGCGCCGCCGCATCTACGACCGCCTTCTCGCCGACTAGTAAAACTCATGTGTAGTCCGTCGACTCTGGTAGTGTTCGGTTGTAAGAGCATGCATAAACACATTATGGGTTTTCAGACTTGTCGTTTTGCTTGTAGACCGGTTCACCAGACTGACAGACGCGGGCGCATTTGACTGCACTCGAGGCGCCGTTCCTGGGCCAAGCTGTCCTCGCACAGCAGCCCACAACAACGAATCAACCAACGGTAATACAAATTGTTTGATGATGTATCCCACCACAACTTATCCTCGCGAGACACTTGAATTAAATAAGGTCGTTGGCAGTGCCACGCATGGAATCGCTGCCTACTTGGTCTTTTGTCGTCTCTAGCAGCGCTAAAATGCGTTCAATTTGGACTTGTTGCACGTGTAGCTGCAGCACGAGCCGCTCCTACACGCGTAGTATAAGGACACATGCGTAGACGACGTGGTGAGTACCTGCGTCTCGGCCACGCGCTCAAAGTGTGCGCTCGAGAAGCATGTACGAGCATACTCGCTTGTCGACGACGGGGACGGTGGCGGCGACGATGTCGTCGAGCTCTCGCTGCGTGACGGCAGGTCCAGTTCGGCAACTATTCAAGCGCATCATTCATCCTTCCCTATTAGTCTATCGTGCGACGTACAAAACGGTACGTGCAGCCGCGTGCACGCATGCTGCAGCCACTCCGCATTGGCGCGTCGCTCCTTGGCGGTTTGGTGCTTGAGCATGACCTCGACAAAGCCGCTGCCGAGAATGGCGCCTACTCGATCGATCCCACGTCGTCTGATTGCAGCATACTGCAGGAAACGAGTAGTACCTGGAATCGCAAAGAGGTCGATGCCCCAGAGCGCGACGACCGAGGCAAAGATGCGGCCAGCCACCGTCCTGGGCACCGCGTCTCCGTACCCAAGCGACGTGATGGTCTCGACGGCCCACCACGCGCCGACGCCAATGCTGGAAAACACCTTTGGCTGCGCCTCTTGCTCGAGAAAAAAGCTACGTCGTCGCGTGAGCCATGGCCCTGTATCAGGCACATTGTACGTACATGGTGATGCCCGAGAGGAGGATGACGGCGCCCGTGAGGTATGTGATCACAAAGAGCTCGTGCTACTTGCGTGTCGTCAATATTCGACAAGAGCAGCAAGAGGGATGCTACCCGCTTTTTGCGAAAGATGATGCGAAGGCGCTTGACCGCATCGTACGACCGCTCGATGCGCAGAAAGGCGAGGACCCGCAGAAGGCGCAGGCCCTGCACAACCGCCGACGCTTCCGGAAGTCCATCATGTAATGAGCCCAAAAGCGTACTGTGATATGGTAGTCATACACAGCGCTGTAGCACGCGATCGCTTCAACCACGTAGGGCACGAGCGCAACAAGATCAATCAGCGACATGGGGCGGCGCATCCAGGCGAGACTAGTTGCACATTACAAGTGTACGGGACTTGAGTGTGCAGTACCGTCCAAGCACAGCGTTGGAGGCAAACCGACGGTCCTCGACGCACGACCAGAGACGCAAGAGGTACTCGAAGAGGAAGACAGCGGTGGAAAAGGCCACCACCATGCGGATGCCGGCGTCTAACACCGCGTCCGTCAACAGTGCGTTGTGTAAAGTCAGGTGCAGTACCTGGTGGCGACGAGCTGGCCGAGCCGTAGACGGTGACAAGTACGTTGATCACAATCAAATATAGCAAGCCCGGGTCCACCTAGTGAGAGCAGCGCTGCACGAGCGATACGTGCGAGGTCGACGCGCGAAAATGCAGCACGTGCCAAATAAGCGCGCGCAGCGTCGCGGGCCGCGGACTCACTTGTACTGGCAGCAAGGGCGTCACTTCGAGCATTCGTCTACTCTGCATCGGGCCAAAACAAAAATGAACCGAGAAGGCGACGTGGAAAGTCCACCCAACACGATGGATGAAATGGACGGATGGTATGGATGCATCGGAAGATGGCAAGAACGCTGCACATCAGGTCTAAGGACGACTTCTCGACGTTCCAATGGCTCGCATGTATGGGCTCGCTCTAAAACGTCAAGACCAAATGACATGCAGACCCGACGTTCCGGCCTCATGCATGGCGCTCACCTCCAATACTCAACGTCGCTACACCGCACGGCGACGAGCCATGTCCCACGCTGGATGATTTCTGAAGCACAACTCTGACGCCCGCGAACGCGCTATGCAATGGTAGACAATCAAGTCCCTTCCTTGTTGGAGGTCATCGTTCGTTCGATGGAACGATCTGCCTCGACGATGCGAGACACAAACTCGGAAGCCAGCAGGAGCGGTGGCGGGGCCTCCCTAGGCGTCCAAGGAACCGCGACACCACGTGGGATCTGTATTTATGGTCAACTCCCACCCGGGCGTCTACGCTGCATCAACAACGTGCGCTGCCGTTGGTCGGTCGCCCGTTTGCACCTGGATACAGCCTGCAGCTCCTTGGGTGTGCACATCTTTCTCGCGTTGCCGAGCAAAGAACGATTGTTGCAGTCTCTTCTCTCTTCATGAAAATGGTGCAGGAGCCAACCATCACGGCGCGCAGTGCTTGTTCACGTCAATGCGCTTACTAAAACACGCTACTGCTGGGGCCAATGTGAACCTTGGTCTCGAGAAGCTTCAAGACGCGGTCGAGTTGTTCACGCTGTAGCTGAATCTGCAGCGAGAGCATTTCCTAGCACGAAATATGTGCGCCGTCCACATGAGCAGTCGGTGCTCACCTGATTTTGAAGGAGTTCGTTGAGCTGCGACGACGAGACCGTCACGACGTCGGACCCAAACGGAGATAAATGCGGCGACGTCGTCGCATCCGGAGTGCCCAAAGGGATCGAGAGCGGTGGTGTCGCTGGGGTGGGAGCCTCCGTAATGTCCTCGTCGACGCTGCCTTCGACGGGCTCGGAAAGGACGTTGGACAAGGTCGTCACTAAACATACGACCGTCAACCAACCTACGTCAGTTTGTCTCTCGCAACGTACGCGGCGCCAAGAGCGAGCCCGCGGCGACCGACTGAATCTGGTGGAGCTGCGAAGAAATTTCGTGGATCCACCGGTCTTTGGCGCGCATTTCCTTGGCCGTTTGGTGCTCGAGCATGACTTCAATGAAGCCACTGCCGAGGATCGCGCCTGCACCAGCGTGTTTACTATTCTAGCTGGTATACGATCGATTCTACCTGGAATCGCAAAGAGGATGATGCCCCAGAGTGCGACGATGGACGCAAAGATGCGACCGGCCACCGTGATGGGCACCGTGTCGCCGTACCCGAGCGACGTGATGGTCTCGATTGCCCACCACGCGCCGACGCCAATGCTGGAAAAGACGTCGGGCTGCGCCGGAAACTCGAGGAAAAAGCTACGCAAGCGACAAGGTTTCCCTATCATTTTCATGTGAAAGTTGACATACATGATGGTGGCCGAGACGAGAATGACGACCGCGGTGAGGTAGGTCACCACAAAGAATTCTTGCTGCACAGACAACGCGTGAGGACTTGGTAGATGTGCAATATGCCTACCCGCTTTCGCCGAAAGATGATGCGCAGCCGCTTGATCGCATCATAAGATCGTTCAATGCGCAGAAAGGAAATGACGCGGAGGAGTCGGAGGCCGCGAATGGTCATCGAGCCGCGATACGCCACCGACGTCCTACATACATGATAGGGCGACCAGCATGCGGGCACACGAGGACGGACGCAGACGCTGAGCAGAGCGCAATTTCAAGAAAGTAGGGTACGAGCGCAACAAGGTCAATGAGAGACATGGGCCGCAGCATCCATTGCAGTCTACGCACGGCCTTGCAACAGTTCTACATCCAGGAGATGAACGATACCGGCCAAATACGGCGTGGAACTTGAAGCGAGGGTCTTCGACGCACGACCACCAGCGCAAGAGGTACTCGATGGTAAAGATGGCGGTCGAGACGTAAATGATACCCGTGAACCACCACGGCGTGTGCACTACAGTGTAGAACGCTCGATATTCGCGTCGTCGGATGCGATGTGTACCTGGCACGGCCGGGTCCACGAGGCTCGACGAGCTCACAATCGTTACGACGACGTTGAGCAAGATGAGGTTGAGGAGGAAGAGCTCGACGTAGTAGGAGCACTGCTGGATGTAGGTCACGTGCTGGATCGACGACCGATAGTGCAGCACGTGCCACACGATCGCTCGGTAGCTCACCGGCGGGAGCGGGCTCGTTGGCTTGGCGCGGCTAAGGGCTGCTGCCGGTGGCGGAGGCCGGGACCGGGGC
>NW_012156423.1:422034-422699 GCF_000151545.1 Saprolegnia parasitica CBS 223.65
ATCGCTCCTGAATTGCCCGAGGTATACACGGCTAAATAGAGCCCTGCATCCCTCTGCGCCTCGCACCACGGCTTCTTAGGATAGGCCAAGCCGCTCTTGATGTCGCGCCAGCGTACGGCCCTGGGCGTGGATATTGTCTCCCGTTTATTGCTTTGTTTGTCTAGGCGCCATCCGGGGTCCGACGTAGGCTGCTACTAAATGGGCGTTCATGGCTTCCCCACTTCCCTTGTTCCTAAAAGAGAGCGGAGCGAGAGCACCAAGACCGCTTCATGTCGACTCCGTATCACTAGCCGCAAGAGGAGCGGCAGGACAACCACATGGACGGCCACGTGCGTGATGCTGGTCGCGATCGTCGTACGCAGCGTTTGCTTCGTCGATGGCACAACCAAAGCGGCCACGAGGTACCCGACAAAACACGCGGCGATCCCGCGGGCCGCAGACACATAGACGCGCCGCAGAGCAAAAGCTTCGTTGACGCTACCTAGGAGGTACCCAAGGAACGTCGTGCCGGCAAGCAAGAAGGCGCACTGAAGTACGGTGACATGCACGAGGTCGGCAGCCAGTGGCGCGGACCAAGATGTCTCGATGCGCCAAAAAGAGGGCTCGGCTGAGAGCAGTATGTGCAGCAAGAACGGCAGCGTCCATAGGATGTGAAGCACAATCGA
>NW_012156424.1:0-2154 GCF_000151545.1 Saprolegnia parasitica CBS 223.65
CGGTCGAGTTGACATCGAGGCGGCCACAAACGGCCATTTTAGGGAGCGCCAAGGGCCCAAAACGCTCGACGTTCATCTTCATCGGGCCATCGAGAAGGAAGGGTTGTTGGACGCTGAGCTCCTTGAACTCGTTCTCGGGGGACAAAAGCTTGATCGCAGGCGCGTGGCCGTTCTCGGGTTGCGACGATACGAGGTTGAGCGGCTTGTTGAGGATCACAGTGACCTTGCTCTTTCGGTGCGTGTTGGCGTCGCGGCTGAGTTCAATTTGGCTCGTCGGGTGGACTTTGGAGCCGAGTTCCGAAATCTACACCCAAATGAGTCTTCATCGGATACAGACCTCGACGCACAATCTCGCCATTCACGCGAACGTTGCCGCTCTGGATGTAGTTGTCGGCTTCGCGGCGTGAGCAAATGCCTAGTGTTGAAGGCATGGGATCTGCGCCGGTCGGTGAGAATGCCAAGGATGCACCTTTCATCGACATGAGCTTGCTGAGGCGCACAAGGTCGCTGTCATCGCCCGATGCGCTAAACGACCGAAAGCTCAAGGCGCTCGGAATCGACATTGCGCCAAGCACAGACGTCGGCCAGCGCGGCGCGGCGCGGCCGGCGTATCTTTGTAGGAGCAACATCGCGCGTCCAAACCAACAATCATCTCGCGCCTGCTACGGATAGAAGAGTGCGGTAACCGGACGCGCCGGATCAAGACGTTTTATTGGCTTCTTTTTATTGTGAATTTCAACCAATCCTGTGCGAGCACTAGTCCTTCGCCTTGTGCGAGGCCGGTGCGAGCCTGCGAGATCGACCAAATTGCGTTTCAAAATGGAATCGCTCAAACTTGGCACACCGGTACAGGACACTTTGGAGAGCACGAAATGCTATGCCATGTTGACGTGCGAGCTGTGTAGCAAGCGGTATGGGTCATAATCTGACTCGTGGTAAACGCCACGTATTGCCAGATATACCTCAAATAAACACATCGCAAATTTAAATGTGGCATGTGCCACTATTAATGTTGTGGCCCTCAATACTTGCGGTACAGCTCACACGTCAACGTGGCATAGCATTTCGTGCTCTCCAAAGTGTCCTTTACCGGTGTGCCAAGTTTGAGCAATTCCATTTTGAAACGCAATTTGGTCGATCTCGCAGGCTCGCCCAAGGCGATGACATCGAGCTCGCACAGGATTGGTTGAAATTCACAACAGAAGGAGCCAATGACGTGCACGATAGTGGCCAACATACATGAGGCATTGATCAAGAGTCTTTAGGAACCACAATGGACGTGATTATTCATTTCGTTGTTTACGAGGACGTGACTAGATAGAAGTAGTTGTGTTGGCGCGAGAGTTTTATACAGCTTGCTGCGTGAGGGTGTAGGCGGGGAAGAGAATGTTGGGAAACTTCTTGCTCACGAGGGCGAACTCGTCAAATGAAATAACACCGTCGCCGTCCTTATCGCCTTGGGACATGATTGTGTCTGCTTTTCGTGCGACCTACCCCAACGATGTCACATCCGATTTCACGATTGTGTGTAGTACCTCGGACTCGTTGGAAGCCATGTGATTCGCCTTCAAGATGCGCATGAGCTCGTGCTTGGTCAAGACGCCGTTGCCATCTTCGTCGAAGATCATAAAGGCAAATTTGAGCTTCTCTTCCTTTTCGGCGCCCGTGAAGTTGGAGAGACTGATCATAAACTACAAGACAGTCTGTCCACACTGGTTCGAACCACTGCATTTGTACCTCGCGCACGTCGATGCGGCCAACCTTGTCGTTGTCAAAGAGCTGGAAGAGCTTCTCGCACTGCGGCGACGGGTCCACAAGCATGATTTCGCAGAATTCGGTGTAGTCAATCTGCCCCGACCCGTCCTTGTCGGTGGCTTGGAACCGCTTGTAGGCCTTCTTGACCGACTCGGGCTTGATATTGTTGTCTTGCGCGAACTCCTCGAGAATGTTCTTGCGCTCGTTGCGCAACTGGATCGACGACGCTGCGCCCGCACCCGTTGCTAAACATTCGAGTAAGCCAGCAGCACGTCGTCGTCGTGTGCAGTACCGATCGCAGCGACTTCCCGTCGCCGGCTGCCACAAACGAGACCTGATGGCGGCTCCTTCCGCCCGTCACCATCTTGTAGAATTCGTCAAACGACACTTGGCCATCCC
>NW_012156424.1:4161-5968 GCF_000151545.1 Saprolegnia parasitica CBS 223.65
CCGGGCGGCGGTCTTCGTGGCGGCATGCCTGGTGGTCCACCCGGTGGAGGTCCTCGTCCTGGCGGCGCGCCTGGCGGTGGGCCCCTTCCTGGTGGGCCTCCTGGAGGCGGGCCTCGCGGTGCACCGGGCGGAGGAGCGCCTGGAGGTGGTCCTCGTCCTGCACACAAAACAGCCTCATGCAACGTCACAGCTCAAGGTGCAACATCCTACCAGGAGGCGGTGCGCCAATGACACTTACGCCTAGCATACCACGTCGCTCGGCTTCGTTGCCGAACCCAACGCTCTACCTGGTGGTCCGCGCGCGGGTGGCAACCCTGTTTGCACCATCATATCCATGACCCCATCGCAGTTGCGGCTTCGTCGTACCTGGCGGCGGTCCTGGACCCATCGGCGGCGGGCCGGGCGACGCCATCTCGAGGACGCTAGTGATGTTACTCCCGTTACACTTAGGTCGAAACCGACATGTCCGGGTTCAACTCCGGGAAAAAATTACAGTCGAATCGAATGGTATTATTGCTTGCGTTTATGCCAAGAGCGACTCAAAGTCGGGCGTCACGACGAGATGGTTGGCGACCGGCCCCAAGTGCGAAAGCAGACGGTCCTTCGTATCCATCGAGACGAGCTACCGCACCATTTTTATCAGTCGCAAAGTCATTCTGCTGTCCGAATCTACCTCCTCGTAGAACGTCGGCGGCTGAGCCGGTGCAATATCAAACGTCTTGTCACCCAGGACAAGGACCGCTTTGCCCGACTTGTGGATTTGAATCTACTCGCGCCATGAGTCGGAGTCTTGAGATTTAGAGGAGTACCTTGCCCAAGTACCCACTCGGCATCGTGTTGAGCGCATTGTCAAAGAGCTCGAGGCCCTCGGCGTCCTTGTTGGCGGGCTTGACGGGCGCGTCGTCGTCGTCCTTGGTGGCGCTCGAGGGTTTTTTGTCGCATACGGCAGCGTCGTCGGCAGCTGGATGAAGAAGAGGTCGTCGTCCTGCACGATAAAGTTGCCGAGCTAATGGACGAGGTGTCAGGCGTTGCTGGTCGATATATGGATCGTTGCATCTACCTCGTCGCAAAAAACAGCGCCGCCGGCTTCGTCGTCCGTGACGGAAAAGTGCTTGGGCGGACGACCGAACGGGAGGCACATGGGCTGCATCGTCGACTCGATCACTGGTGGCCACTGCATCGTCACGCAACAGTGAGATGGTGAACAGCCATATCAGTGGTTGAGGTACCTGGATCGGCTCCTCGACATCCAAATGCGTGTTGTCAAGGGTCTCGTCCAATACGCTGATACCAATGGCATCGGACGAAACGGGCTTCTTCATCTTGGCGGCACTGACGCTCGACGTGCTCGTGCCCGACGAGCCTGCTGCCATGGACCCTTCAAACGCAACCTAGTGGGCGTTAACTACGTCGTCATAAGAAAGAGGCACCGTACGCGGCCCATCGGAAGCGGCGCGCGGCCACGCCCACCACGGCCGCCGCGACCACGCCCACCATCCCGCTCGGCGCCGCCACGGCCACCGCGGCCGCCGTGCTCGGCTTTGCGATCGCCACGGCCACCCTGGCTAGGGCGCGGGGCCTTGGCCTGCGTCTCGGCCTTGATCTTGGGCTCGGGTGCGTCGGTACCATCGGCCTTGCGGCGCTGGCTCGGTCGGGGCACAAACTAGACACACAGTCAATTATCGTGGCATGCACGGTGCGAGGTCGGAGTACCCGCCGGGCCGCCGCCGAGCTGGCCGCCGATGCGCTGGCGTCGGACGCACGCAGAGAGCTACACGCATAAGAGTTCGGTGATCCACGCTGGTCT
>NW_012156424.1:7288-13752 GCF_000151545.1 Saprolegnia parasitica CBS 223.65
GACGTGGTGACACTCAAGAAGATCAAGGTGCTTCTCTCGGCGGCCCCCGAGTCGGCAAAACCAGCATCTTTTTATCGCCTCTTGCGCAATCAGTTTGAGCCAAGCGCGCCCCGCGTCGACGTTGGAGGTACAGTCGCTCCTCGACACCCTTGATACTTGAGCTTCGAGCTGTTATTAGTCAACATCGGACTCAAGTCGATCGCACTCGACGGTGGACCGACGATTGTGATGGAAGTACGTGCTATGGACAAGTCGATTGGTTGGCTGATGCGATGCACGATGCAGTTGTGGGATGTGCCGTCGACGCCGCATCTCTCAAAGGAGACAGCGTATCTGGAAGGCGCCGACGCCGTCATCTTTGTCGCGAGCACGACCGACGCCTCGAGCTGCAAGCACGTGCAGGCCTACTACGACGTGCTGCAAACAATGTACCCTAGTCCTGATCACCACTTCGGGCTTCCGGCGGTGGTCCTCCAGTCCAAAGCGGACTGTCCTAGCCAGCAGCGTTTGGACGCGGGCGACCAAATGTGGCACGAGCAGGTGCGACTCGACTGCTTTCCAGTGAGCGCCAAGACGAACGAAGGTCTTGGTGTCGCGCTCAAGCTTCTCTTGGTGCACCTACTGCCGCCGCGCGACGATCTATCGTTTTGGATGTCTAGAATTGTGTCGATTGATTACGCAAGCTCTTCCTCTTCCAGATCGTCGTCTACGCACGAAGGCAGCGGGATCGCTTGGGTAAACGCTAGAGTTGGAGGACGTACCCATCGTGCCATTGTGGCGCAGGCTACAGGCACGACGTCATGAGAACACACACTCAAGTCGATGAGTTACCTCTGCAGTGGCGTTGCATCTGGTAGATTGACATCATCATCATCATCACTGCCCCAACGGTTTATGCTGGGACGAGAAAACGACCGAGATGGTGTCGACTGTTGGGTGTGAAGCAAGCTGTCGCGGAGACTCATACGTGGTGCAGTCTTTGGCCGCGCGAACGGGTCGTCATCCATGTCCCTGCCGCGCAAGACAGCGGGATCTGTTGCAGCAAAGGACTCGACCGACTCTTCGATGAAGGACGTGTCGACTACGGTCCCCTCGAGCACTGAGGATTCCAGTACGGACGACTCCAGGACAGAACTCTCGACCGCCGAGTCGTCTGGGATCGACTCTATCGACGAAAGCACGCTGCTGGCTCGGAGCGTTCGACTCGGCGCCTCGATCATGGACGCGGTTGGTGTCTCGTCGTGGCCAGATCCAGATCCAGTTTGCTCATCGCCCGCACTTGTTATCGAGACGCCGCCGAGATCTGGAGCTGGATACGCCTCGTCCTCCGCGTCGGCGTCTCTCTTGACCGCTTTGGGAGACGCGGCGTTGGCCATGGGATGTTGGTCGATTAGCGATGAGTCCACTTCGATGGATGGAATCTCTGGTGCATCTTCGTCGCCCGAGACGTCGCCGGCGCAGTCCGACAAGACACTCATACGAGGTTGCTGCAATACCATGCTGTCGCTGATGTCAAGCTCTTGGATGTCGTCATCGTGTGCGTCATCTGCGGTCGCCAGCGAATATCGACCAGTGGCACCGCCATCCTCTGGGGACAGAGGGCGCTTGGGCGCTTCCTCCTTATCCATATGTTGGGCTGGAGCGTCCTGTTGCATGTGTCATGATGGTTGTCATATCTTCTCCTCGAAAGACACAATACCTCGGTGGGCAACCGACCGACGTCTTGGACATGGCTGCGATCTTCGTCGTCATCCACATCGATCGCTCTTGCATGTTGTTTCGCCTAACGCACAAGTAATGATACCAGTCGACCGCGTGCAGGGGCCGTCTACCTCGTGGAACGCCTCGTGGTCGTCGCCAAGAACGCCTTTCGTCCGCAAGTTGTCGGCGACAAAGGGCGCTTCGTCGACTGCATCGCTGCTGCAACGCGACGCAGCAAGGCTCGCAATAGCCGCCGTCTCGTCCGCTTCTCTACGGAAACTTTCCGTGGAAGGCGCTTCGTCACGAGGATTCGGCAGCTCTGCGGCGTTTAGCGGCGACGTAATAAGCTCTACGCTGCGTGCCTCTTCTACTTCTTCATCTCTGTGCGGCGTAGCTTTACGCCCCACGGAGATGACGTGAGCTGCTTTTGGCGCGACGGTCGGAGGTGCTTCCGTGATAGCAGTGGTACGTCCCGCATCGAGCTCCGGGTGCACTGGTAGCTCCGGGGTAGGGTGGACCGTCCTTGGCACTGGCATCGCGAACGATGCTGCTTCTACGTTGCGTGATTCGAGGGGACTGGCACGCGACTGGATCAGAGCAGGGGCTTGCTCTCGTGTGACGACCGACACGGCAGTCGTCACTGATCTCGGCTCTCGGGGCGCATTCATCGACACGCTCACGCCTTCGTTGTCTTTGAACACGCTTCCCAATGCTGCCGCGGTTGGCTCATGGTTTGCAGCCGATGCTTGAATCGCCTCCTGGACGTTGTGGGTTGTCGGCGGTGCATTCGTCTCTGAGGCCGCCATGTCGACCGGTGGCGGGCGCCGAAGTACTTTTGTCAGCGTCGTCGGCGTCGCCGGCGGGTCGTCGGGCGCCGTCTTCTTCTCGAGGATCCGCTGGACCCAGTGGGTTTGCGTCGCGTCTTGTTCGTCCATGCGCATTTGGATCGCGGCCAATGCCGTCTGCCGTGACGCTTCGGTCGGAAGCCACTCGGAGGTCACGAGCGCCTCGGCCGTCGTGTCGACGGCCACCATCTTCTGCAGCACGGCCACCGGCATCGCGTGCAAGTGCGCCTTGAGGGCCGTCGTCGCGAGCGCGTGCTGCGATGAACTCAACTTCGTCGCTACCCGACTCACACCATAGCGCTCGCACATGTGGTCCAGCGTCTCCAAGTGCTGCTTCATGCGCGTCTCGACGGCCGTCGCAGCATGCGGCCAGGCGCTCTTGAGGAACGGGCGACGGGCCAGCACGTGTTCCGATGCGAGATTGGACGTCATCGCGCCCGGTCTATGCCATACAGTACAGTATGTCCCACGCAAAAGCGTCGCCTACCTCTCAGCTCGGGCCATGATCTGCACCAGAACGTCTTCAATGTGTACGGCACGGAGCTCGGGCGGAAGCCGCGCGCTTGGACGTGGTGTCGGCTCGGACGCGACGGGCTCTGGCACGACCTCGACGGGCTCTGGCTCAAATGCCACTTGTGGTACAAGCGGTGCTTGGTCTACCATGGCGTCGGTCTGTACACCGGTGTGCGCCACCTCTACAGAGGTGGGCGGGATTGGAATCGGAGGCACGTCGTATACTGGCTCGGGCTCGGCCGCAGCTTCGAGGACCTGCGCCTTGGGCGGAGGTGCGTCGACAACCAGTATCGTTTGCGCCGCCGCGTCCTTCGTATCGGCCGCTGTGGTTGTTTGGCACATGACGGACGCTGTCGGGACTGGCATCGGCGGTTGCCGTGCGTCGTGCAGGTCTTTCTGGACGGCCGCAAGCTCGAACTTGGTGCGCTCGTGTGTGACGAGCAAGTCGGCGTACTTGTCATGCGTCGTTTTCAAGTCGTCCCGCGCGACGGCCAGTGCGTCCTTGGAGTGCCCGACGATGGCCTCGAGCCGCTCAATCGTCAGCCGGTCCTTGACGTTGGGCTCGACAGCGTCGATCCGAGTTGGCGGCGGCGGCTGCATCGCTTGCTTTTGTCTGAGCAGCGCAATCTCGTCTTTGAGATCCAACAGTTGTTTCTACCTCATGCATGAGGGTGCGCTATCGTTGAATGCAAAGCACCGACCATGGCGTCTTCACGCTCCTCCAAGACCTGGGCCAAGTGACGCTGCGCGTCGTCCAGCCTAGACGTGTCCTGATGTCATAGCACCCAGCCGTATGGTACCGAGCGTTGACAGCGGCGCGTGCGACGTGCAGCTCGGTTTTGATGCCGCTCTCGAGGTGCATCTCGGTCTGCATCGCCTTGAGCTTGGCTGTCTCGTCGGCCGCCACGGCGCGAATCGACACCTCGTGCTGCGAGAGCATGGCCTCGAGCTTGCTTAGAACGGCTTGGTAGTCGGGCAGCGACGGTTTGATCCGCGTCGTGGCAGGCTTGGCGTAGACGACCGCCGGGTCCTCTGCTTCCTACTCACATCACATTTGGTAGATTTTTCTGCACAAAATGCAGTGGTGCTAACCGGCGACGCTGCATCGACAGTGCCGCCGGGATGACGGCGCTCGAGGTGCTTCAAAAGGTAGTCTTGTGTGCCAAACGCCTTGCCGCAGAATGCGCAGAGGTGCGCCACTTTGACGGCGGCATCGGCGCTGGCCGTCAATGGCGTGGCCAGCAACGCTTCGAGCGCGGCAATTGCGTGCGGCGAGCACCCGTGGGCATGCAACACGTGGCCGCAGCTCTTGAGCAGCGTCGTCGTCCGCGCGAGCTGGACTTTCAGCGCCTTGGTGTCCGTGAGCGCCTCCTTGAGCCGCAAGCGGTACGCGTCTCGGTCCCGTAGCGCGCTCGAGAGGTCATCTTGGAGCAATTGCACGTCGTACGCATCATGTTTTCGGCAGCCGATAAACATCTCAAGCATGAGCTGGAGGATGCAGATGAGCTTGCAGGCCAGCCGCGGCGACGCGCACATGGCCTCGGTCACGAGGCCGTACGTGACCGATGGCACCATCTCCTGCAGTAGCACCGTGTCGATGTGCTGCAGGTCGAAGGCGTCGACGAGCCGCCAGTCCATGTCGGCGAGCCGCCGCTCAAAGTCCATCTCCAAGATCTTACACTGAGCGTCAAGTCCGACTATCCGGATGGCTCGTCATCTTATCCGGCGGCCCAGAGTTGACATCGGCGGCAAAGGCGACGTTACTACAAGATGGCCCTCGTCGTGCTGGACGCAGCCAACGTGGCCACGATCACAGCCGGCAACCTCCAGATCGACCGAGTCCGCGCCGCCTTGGACTACTTTGCGCGCCTGCAGCTGCGCTGTGTGGCGTTCGCGCCGCGCTACTGGCTCGATGGCACCAAGTACTTCCAGGACGAGGGTAGCCAGGAGAAAGTGCGAGCGCTCGTGGCCGAGGGCAAGCTCGTGCTCACGCCTCCGCAAGCCCACGACGACTACTACGTGATCGACTATGCGATCAAGCACGACGGCTTTGTCGTCACGAACGACATGTTTCGCGACCATTGCATGCAGAAGGTACACACACGCGCGTCGAAGCGTGCGTCCTCATGGACATTACCGACTAGCGCCGCTTCCACGGCCAAGTGCTCACGTCCACGTGGGTCAAGAGCCACTGCATCGACTTTACTTTTGTCGTTGACGAATTCTTGCCCAACTCGCAGCTCATGGACAAGGTGCAACGCGCCAACAAGTCGGGTGGCGGCGACGCGCGGGCCACGCCGACGCCGGTCGCTACGACAGATGCAGCCGTACCTGCCGAGTCGCCAGCCCAAGCGTTAGTGGACGAAAGGTGCGTGGCTTCGTCTTGGCCGTCGACCGTACTCACGGGCGCTAGTGACGACACGATGATGGTGGACGACGACGAGAGCAAGGCGGCCAATGCGTCCAACACGCGGCGCCGCGTCGATCTCTCCGAGGCCGTCTACATTCAAATTCCCATGGACATTGTCGAGCTTCTCCACGCCAACGACGACGCGGGTCTCAAGCACTTTATGGTACGTTAAAGTGACGGTCGCTTCGTGGCTTCGATTCCGAGATAGGACATGTCGGGCACCTACATCACGCTCGGGAAGGCGCCGCCGCGCGGGCAAACCAACGTGACACTGTGCATCCACGGGTATATGTGCTCATGAGCCATTTGGAGCCTTCTGTTTATGTACCTTGGACAAGGTCGCGCGAGCACTGCGAGATTGCCATGCACGCCGTCCACGCCTTTTTGCACGACTACGTGGCGCAGCAGCAACGCGCCCACGAGCAAGCGCTTCTACAGCAGCAAGCTCACGAGCAAGCGCTTCTGCAGCAGCAAGCCCATGAGCAAGCGCTTCTGCAGCAACAGGCCCATGAGCAAGCACTTCTGCAGCAGCAAGCCCATGAGCATGCACTTTTGCAGCAACAAGCTGAAGCGCTGAGGCAGCAAGACTACCAGCGCCACTTGGAATACCAGCACCATATTCAACAGCAGCAACAGTACCAGCAGCAGCAGCAACAACACCAACACCACCAGCAGCAGCAGCAGCAACACCACCAACACCAGCACCCGACACTTCCGCCGTACACCCAACCCTACATGATGCCACCGTCGTCGTGGCCACACCAGACGAGTATGTAGCGAAAATAAAACTCGTTTTAGGGCCAACATAGCAATGCAGGGGCCAGCGCTACTTGTTGGCGTGCACGGCAAACACAAAGCACTCGAGGACTTGGAGTGCGTTCGGGCGCTCGATCGGGTCGCGCTTCAAGCAGCCCTCGACGACCTTGCGGTAGGACGGCGGGCAGTCGGCCATGAGCTCCGGTCGGATCTCGCCACGCTTGACGTCGTCGAGGATC
>NW_012156424.1:13852-17179 GCF_000151545.1 Saprolegnia parasitica CBS 223.65
GGCCGTCGGCGCTGCCTCGACGGGTGCGCTGACAGTGGCGGCTTGCTGCGCGCGCAGGGTCAGGTAGACGTCGGCGGCGCCGATGGCGGCGGAGACGAGGGTCACGGCGAGGAGGCAGAGCATGGTGAGAGGCGGGCTCGTTGCGAAATGATATGCGAATCACCAAAACTGGAATTGAGAATCGAGAATTGAGAATCCTGTAATTCGGAATTTTAATCTTGTCTTGCGTTTTGTATGCAAATGCCAGGTTTATTGAATGCATTCGCAACCAACGCACGAATTTGGCGATCTTTCGGGAAAGCGTGCGATGTGATTGGCTATCCCACGGAACACGATCGGTTTGACTTGTGGTGTGTATGCACACGCCTCGCTCGAATTCGTCTAAGAAGTACTGCCGCCACCACCGCCATGCCACGTCACGACTGTGATATCAAGCCAGCTACATGCTTGGCCACGAAATCCTTTCGTCTACAAATACAATTCACATTGCAGCAATGTGCTTGGCGCTTTCAAACCCATGGAATGTAAAGTGTGACACTACCGACGTACGCTCGGCGCACAACAGCTGTCACTTTCCAGCGGTACCAAGCGAGTGGGGTACCGCGCATGAGCATGATGGTTACTCAACGAGGCAACATCTCGTCGTGTTTGAATCTTGCGTAGCCAGCGCACGAGAAGATGCGTTGCGCGGAGAACAGTCTATATACTGTAGCACGTGGCATATTACACAAAGCAACCATATCAGAAGAGCTTCTGGAAGGGCGTGGCTAGCAACGTTGGTATACATTTCAATTTTAGACAATATCAGCACTACTTAGTTGTGGGCGCTGTGTACGGCGTCAGTGGCGCGAACCCGCATCTCGCTCGGACTATACTGGACGATGAACGTTGAGGATTCGTGGTTGCGAGTGTCTTCAAGCCATTGAAGCAGCGCCTAAAAAGCATTTACGATAGGCGTTGCATGCAACTGTACGTACGAGGGCGCTGGACGAGAGGAGCGAGCCGACAAAGTGCTGCAGTCGAACGCCATGTCTATCCAAATGCGTGCTAAGCAGCGAGCCGATGTAGCACCATCGAGAGTACATGGAACACGCGGCGCCGCACTGAGACGGAGCAAAGAGAGCTGGGTCCAAGCGACTAGCCCAAAATGGTCAGCTAGTCCGACCGGTGCATCGTGTTTGACGTACCAGGCAGCCACATCACAGCAGCACGCGACGAGTGCCAAGCGGTACGACGACTGCAGCAGCGAAAGAAGCTGAAGGAGCGCGACGGGGTAGACCAACACAAACTAAACAGCAAGCTCGTACGTCATCGCGCTCCATCAAGCAGTGCGTACGTGTGTCACGCCGTTGTAGCAGCGCCCCGCGACGCGGACGAGGGCCAAAGCAAATGTCGCGAGCGCCGGCGCTGTCCCCGCCACCAAGCGGTCTCGCGCATTCGTGTCGACCCACGCGTTCGAGACGAGGCAAAACCCAGCCTACAGTTGGTCGTCTGAGATGGGCATGCGCATGACGCGTACGAGGCTCAGGATACAAGTCCAGGCGTGCATCTCGGTGCGGTGTAGCATGGCTGGCGTGCGGGTTCTTTTGTGCCGTACGTTTGATATCGATAATAAAAGCCGGTGAAGTCGCCTTTACAGCCGAGACAGACGCGTCGAGAGACAGTGTCGATTAGATTAATTGCGCTTGTAGTCGGACGTCGTTGGTTGTATTAGCGTCTCGGTGATGACGTGGCACGCTTGCTCGGTAAAGTGGGTCGTCGCACTCCGCTTGGCGAGGCGCGTGGTCGGAACTAGCGATAGCGTTGGCGTCACGCAGAGCGATCGGCGGTGGCCCTTGTCGTGGACGTCGGTGTCGGCGACATCGTGCTGAAAGCACATGCGATTGCAGTCGAGGTTGGCCTTGAGCACCTTGGCGGCCGGGAAGAGCTCCATGAGCAGTGTCCAGAGCGGCGTGACGATGTAGTTGATAAAATTGAGCTGCAGCGTTGCAATGTCCTTGTCCGTCTCCAAACATGCACGAAAAACGGCGACGGGGATCCCCGCGCTGCGTTCTTTCGCTGCCAAAAGCGCGAACTCTTCGACGAGCCGGCGCGACCTACCACACTCAACTCGCATCCGATGCAACATGTCAGGACTCTAGTACGTACCACTCCCACGCGACATCGACCGGGTACATCTGCGCGCCAATGTCGGCCGCATGCAAGACGCTTCCGAGAAGGTTCTTGACGTGCAGCGCATCATCGATGTCGAAGGCCGGCATGTGCTTGAGCTCGCGGTTGTGCTACACAACGAGAGGATAACCCATTGCGATAGTTCAAGGAAACAAATGCACACCGCGTCTTCGAGGGCGTGGACAAGGTCAAAGTGGGCCTTCATGTCGGTCTGCAGGATCGCGTCAATGACAAATTTGCGCAGCGACTGGAAGGCAATGCGGCACAAGCCGACTGTAATGTTGCAATCGGGGTCACCCAGGATGCGAAAGGTCTCGGCGGCGTGGTGCTGCTCCAGCACCGATGTGTCGTTGTAGCGCACGGCGAGCGGCGACAAGGTCGCGGACTCGAAGCCATTGTCCGTGCCCGGGTGGCCCACATCGTGTGTGAGCGCCGAGAGCAAGAGAGCAAACACGTGCATCGGCTAGCGTGTCTGTCAGACAAAAACATCAAAAATAGAAAAACGACCTGCAATAGTGACAGAAGCGACGAGCGACTCAGTAGCGCAAAGCAGCGCTGGAAGACGTCGACGCCATGCCACCACGAGTGGTACGGGTTGTCGAGGTACCCGTCTTGGACGCGGGTCACGAATGCAAGGCCAACGTCCGGCGGCACGGAAAAAGGTCTCAAACACACCGATGACTCGAAAGGCTTCGACCTAGCCACCATCTTGTATACACAAGAACAGTCGAGAAAGCTCGTACGCAGAGGTGGCGCATCTGGTCGAATGGGCACGTAAAGATGTTGAACGAAAAGTCGTCAAATCCGACTTGAGCGCTGTCCCAATGGGCGCGCAGCGTGCACTTCATCAGAAGCGCGGGTGCTTGGTCGTTTCCAATCCACGTCAGCACGCCGCGGTGTCGCTTGAGGCGCCGCATGAACTTGCCGACGGCGCGAAATGCGTAAAATGAACCAGTAGCGCTTGGACGAGCGCGCTGGCGCCGCCGGCTGCGAGTACGACGAGAGAAGGGACGAGACAACGAGTGTGAGTGAGTCGCGCCGCTTCGATGTGATTGACGCCTTGGAGCACTTGGTGGTACGCAGTCTCCAATGCCGACCGCCGCAGCGACGATGCAATTTCTACGAGCCACTTTAAGTTGAATTCGACTATGTCGC
>NW_012156424.1:17279-21271 GCF_000151545.1 Saprolegnia parasitica CBS 223.65
GGGAGATGGTTGCGGTCGTACCTTGGACGGGTCCATGTCGGCGCCGGCATCGATGAGGAGCTGGACGATCTCGTCTTCGCCGTGCGACGCGGCGACGTAAATGGTGGAGAAGCCAAACTAGGCCACGATGGATATATGTTCCAGTTGGGAATATCGACACAAATAATTGTACCTCGTCGCACTTGTTCATGTCGGCCTTGGCGCCAATGAGGATGCGGACAATGTCGATAAAGCCGCCTTGCGCCGCCATCTTGATCGGCAGGTCGCCCGTCTGCATGAAGATGAAGATGTGTATCGACTTGATAGATCGATGCAAAGCGATGCGTACCTTGTTGGTTTTGTTGACGTCGGCTTTGGCCGCCACGAGCATCTCGACGATGCGTGTATGGCCATTCGCCGCGGCAATGTACAGCGCCGAATCGCCGTCCTTCTTGACCTTGTTGACATTCGCCTTGGCCGTCACGAGGATCTGGACGACTTCGGCGTGGCCGTTGGCGGCGGCAATGTAGATCGGGTACTCGCCGAGCTAGTCGCACGTCAATGACGTCACATCCCGTCGAGTCGTCGTACGTACCGAGGTGCTCTTGTTGACGTCGACGCCGGCCTCGACGAGCATCATGGCGATCGGGACGCGGCCGCTCGAGGCCGCGTAGAAGAGCGCGGTCATGCCCTAGTCCGGACGCTAAGCATAACGCAAGCGGAGTGGTGTCGATGCTCGTACGGCCTTTTTCGCATTCGGGTTGGCGCGCTTCCGGAGGAGCATCGCGACCTGTTCGACGTCGCCGTCCTTGGCGGCCTGGACGAGCTGCCGGCCTTTCTACCTCAAAGCGCTGAGCGATCGACGATCATATCGTCCTACGCGCGTACGCCGATGCCAAACCACGTAAAGCCCATGTCGCGTCCAATTCGTTTCTCTAAGTCCGAGGCTCCGTCGCCGACGAGCTGCACGACGACACGCAATGTTGCTATCGCTGCGCAGTAGCCAATCACCGGCCGCAAATCTATCAAGTTTCAGAGGAAGATCCAGTCTGGGTGCAGCGCCACCACCATTGACGCAGCTCGACGCTCGCAATGCCTCGATAGTACCCGGTACGGTCGACGCAGCGGAGCCAAAATGGCCGCGTGCGTTGAGCCTTCAAGCCGCGACGAACGAGGCGATGACGCGCCCGGCGCGTTTCTGCCAAGAGATGATGCTCCGAGGGATGGATGATGCGCATAAAAAGTGCGCGCCTGTCTCGGCGCTGCGGACGCTGTGGACGCTGGGTCGATATACACTACACCTTGAGCGCAGGCTTACGGTCTCATGTGACGACTGGTAGATAGATGCAATTGGCGTCGAGCGCTCTTTGCCAGTGGTAAAGATGGCGAGGAAGCGGGCTGCTGCCGAGACGATCGCCCGCGAATGACACCGTGGCGTGGTGGTTACTGTGCGAAGAGCTCACGCCGGTAAAGGCCAAAAGACTTCGCGTCTTTGCGCAGCGCTGCTCGATGCGACGAAGCGTCGACATTGCTGCACCTCTTGCTCATGGGTACACGTTGAAGGTACACGCCGTGGACGTAGCCAGCGCACTGGCGTCGCTAGCACATGCATTGGCATTGGCTGTCGGTCGTTGCATTGTTTGGATGATTCGCATCGAAGTTCTTGCTGGCTGGAGCTTTTGTCGGCGATGTTGTTGAGATTGAACAACCGCAGCCGTAATACTACGCAGCGCTTCCATGCGTCAAGGCCCTTAAACGGCAAAGGACGGCCGGGCGTTTGCAACAACAGGCATGGGAGTCCCACAGTTTTGGAAACCTCCCTGTGCATCGTCACGTCGACACATGCCATGTCCGACCCAGGAGCTCGACACAGGGAAACAATAACCCCTGGTCCAACCCATGGCACTGCTTGGTGTCGACGTCAAACGCGGCTGCGTACGATATAATGCATGACAGAAAGAGAACATCGAACACTGTCCATCGTGCTCTACTTACCGACGTCGATCAGCTTTGCATATCAAAATGCAATCGTGGTGGAGCGTCCTTAAGCAGCAGCACCAAATCTCGCCTGCCACGTAGTGCCCTACTACATCAATGCCCTCCGTGCAACAATCCAAAAGCACTTCCATACTATGGAGCAGCACCTCCGTGCACTCGCTGAATTTGCTGCGTGCTTGGCGCCAAGGACAACGCAGCGTCATCCGGAAGATTGCGACCGTAACCGGAAGCCAAACCAGCGTGATTGGAACAGTGCAATCAATTGCAGGCCCGTCGTTCCAAGTCCTTCATCGCGATCCCCATGCTCTCCGTGCTCCGAGAGCTCCCGAAGCTGCGCGTGGCCTCGCGCGCGGCGCTATTGCACATGGGCCGCGCCACCACCGAGGGGACGCAGGCCTTTATCGCCAATGCGAACGTCGCGACGCAGCGAGCTCTGCAGCTGCCGACGGCGACGGTCGCGATCACGCCGCTGGGCTACGGTAGCCCCGTGCTTTTCACCAAGGAGTCACAGCTGCTCCACCAGCTCAAGGAGGCCGTCCTGACGCACCAGCACAACTTTGTCCAGACGCACTTTTGGTACACGGTGCCGTCGCAGGCCGAGGCGGTCTCGGTCACGCACGCGGCCGAGCCCATCGCGCTCAACGAACTCTTCTCTGAAGACAGCGTTCCGCGCGAGAACATTGTGCTCAGCGCGCTTCTCGACGACAAGATCGATGGCGCCGCACTGCGTACGCGCGTTGCCCTCTCTGCAGCACGCGCCTCACAATCGCTCGCTTGTAGGACTGGACGAGAAGCTGTCGCCCGAGGCCGTGACGTACCAGATCGAGCGCATTCGGCGCGCGCTGGACGTCGAGACCGTCGACGTGGTGCTGCTGCGTCTGCCCAGCGAGCTCGTTGACACGCACGACAAGGCGCTGTTGCAGGGCGCGATCGCTGCGCTCGAAGGTAGCATCGCGGCGGGGCACATTCAAGGCTACGGCTTTGCCTTCCCATCTTCGAGCTCTCCCGAGGCGACCGACGCCTTTGTCCGCCGCGTGCTTTTCGCCGACGACGTGTGGCAGCCCGGCTGCGTCGCGCTGCAAGTGCCGGTCAACGTCCAGAGTAATTTGGCGTTTGCAGTGCACCGTGAAAAGAAGGGCGTCGCGCTCCTTGGTGAGCAGCCGCTGGATGTGAATGTTCTTGCGGGTGGGGACCCCAAGCCGCTGCACTTGGCGACGATGCCGGCCAAGCTCTCGGGCGACGAGATCGCGGCCAAGCTCAAGGAGACGTTTGCCTTTGCGCTCAATGTCGAGCAAAAGTACCGCGAGACCATTTACCCGGCCAATGCGACAAGCGTGCCGTCGCCCGACGTACGTCATATCCTTGCGTGGACTGGATACCATCCATCGGATACTGGATACAACGATCTATCGGATCATTACTGGATAGGAGATTGCGTGGGCGCACATTCTCGCGTACCAGCACGAGCAGTTTGACAACTTTGCCGAGTGGGTGTACATCCGCGAGACGCAGATTCTGCCGCGCATCGAAGCCATCCTCGAGACGCTCAACCAGGTCGAAGCGACCAAAGAGTTTTCGTTTGCCTACTCGTTTGCGATCCGCGACCTCTTGCGATACTTTGACGCGTCGATCGAGGTTCCTTGGAATCGATGTGTTGAAGATTGACGCACGCTTGTAGATGATTGCCGCCAACGACGCCAAGGACATCCACGACCAGCTCACCACGTTTGGTGTGCCGTCGTCGTCGCTCGAAGAGGCCGCGGTGCGCGTCGCGTTGTCGAGTGCCGCAGATTGCGTCCTCGTCGCCGACGACTTTGAAGCTCGTCGCGCGCTCCAAGACAACGCCCGCCTTCCGCAGGACGTGCTCGCCGCGATTCAAGCCCATCGGTGGCAATCGTAACAGAGAAGCTAATTGCGCTCTTTCCACTTCACGCTCGATGCCCCTTGATAGTTTGATAGTTTGAAGTTGGTCTCGGAGGTCGCCACCACCTTTTGATGTTCGTCATGCTCTCCAG
>NW_012156424.1:21371-66905 GCF_000151545.1 Saprolegnia parasitica CBS 223.65
GTCTTGGAACGGAACAATCGTGTCCAAGGCCGGCGGGTGCTCGGTGGACGGCACCGTGAGCTTGTTGATGGCTTGGATGACGGCGACCATGTCGTTGTCGTGCGTAATCACCGGTGCGCAGAGCGCCGAAATCGTCTTGTAGTCCATCTTGCGGTCCGTCGCGGCGTTGAAGCGCGGGTCGTCGTAGCAGTTGTCAATGCGCAGCACTTGTCCCTACGTCAATTAGAGCCTTCCACGACATTGCGGCGGTGGGTACCGTGCCCGCCACGTAGCCAGCGATGCCGACGCCGTACGGAATGACCATGCGTCGAAGCACCGGATCGTACGAGACGCAGCACACAAGCTCGCGCTTCTCGCGGTGGCAAAGGAAGAGCGACACCTTGTCGCAGTGCAGCGCTGTCTTCGCCACGTCAATAATCTTGTGCACCATCCCATTCAGGTCATTGCCTAATACCATAAGCATCAGAATATCGTGGCTTCGAGACAATTCTGTACACTCGGTAGCGATCGCACGAACGACCTCGAGCATCGCCGATGCTTTTCGTCCCGCAAGCATGGCGACTTCGTACAGCTCGAGCTTGTGCAGCGTATGTCCTGCAATGGACGCGATGAGCTCGAGGCTCATGCAGTCGCTTGGCGTAAAGTCATGCGCCTTGTTGGCGCAGCGAAGGACGGCGACGGGCACTTTGGACGGGTCTAAGATCGGCACGCAGAGCAGATTGCGCGCAAGGCTTCCGTCGACGAGGTACTTGTCCGCGTCCATATCACAGCGCTCGTCGCTCGCGACGTCTTGGATGATGACGGACTCGGCAGACTTGGCCACGTGACCCAAGACCCCTACAAAGCCGATATATGGTTCGATCCCATGCCAGGTCCAAAGGAGTAGTGCCTTTGTGCAGCGGGTACTCGGTGCTGCGCGACGAACGCGAGACGCACATGTGCAGCGTCTCCTTCTTGTGGTTGATGAGGAAGAGCGCGACGTGGTCGACTTCAAGCACTTCGTATGTGCCTTCAATGATGCGCGAGAGCGCTTCGCCCGAGTCAATCTCGACGGATATCGAGCTCGCGACCGAGAAGAGTGTCTGGTACTGCCGCACGAGCTTGAAGAGCTTGGCGTGGTGGCGTCGGAGATCGGGCAGACCCAATGCCGCACAGGACTCGGCGTACTCACTCGGACTCATCTCCGAGAGCCGCTTCTCGTCAAAGGCGCCCGACTCGGCTACAGAAGGCGGCTCAACGAACGCGCATTGTCGAAACGACACATACGGGAGGAGGGAAGTACGGGCAGCTGACAGTGCTCAATGTCGGTGAGGCGCTGCTGGAGCTCCAGCTTGTGTCGCGACGGCGACGCACTCATGCGGCCATGGCTACGCGTATGGTGTCGTTACTACGTCGGGAGACATGGCGACTACAGTAGCAGCGGTGGGACCGACGTAAGTGGTCTCAAATGGCTGAGTGTGTGACTCTCGTTGCTATCGTCGTCCGTCTTGGTTCGCACCAGATTGCGCGTGCTCTTGCGTTTCGCTGCCAGTGCCAAGAGGCCAAGTCCGTCTTTGATGGGCAATGTATCCCCCTACCCGGGGCGTCAGAGTCCATTGGTTCACCCGCATCGTACCGAAGGATCAAGGTGCTGGATGTGCGTTGGTGGCTTGCGCTTTGGACTCGGATCCTTGACAGGACTTTTCTCGCTGAGGACGCCACGGACGGACGGCAGTCGTTGGAGTTGGCTCGAACTTGCGACTTGGCCGTTCAAAGTCGTCGCCTTGGGTGGGCTCGGGGAGCTCGGTCGATCTGTGTTGATGTCGTCGCTACGCGTGAGTATCGAGGTCCGTGGCGGGTCACCGCGCGTGACTGAAAACCGGCGCGGTGGGCTGTTCTCGGGCAAATGGCCGGCGGGGCGCGCGGGGCTCACCTCGCTCGACTTTTCCGAGCTCAAGCGTACGTCGTCGACTTTTGCAGCATTGCTCGAGCGCGGTGTCTTGGTGGCGTCATTGGGCTTGGCTGGTGACAGCCCCTTCTCGACGCTCTTGGTCTCAGAGAAGACTAGACAGAAAGAGTGTGTACAACCATGTACAAAGCACCTCGCACCTCGCGGCAGCACCAGCTTGACGTCAGCGGGTGATGGCGCCTCCATCGCCTGCAACTTTCCCCCGCGCTCCTTGCGACGTGGCCGTTATCTTGAATGCGAACAGACGTCGACGAAACGCCCGACTACGATGATATCATCCGACGCACTTCGCTCGTTGCGGGGTGGAGAGGTAAGCCGCGTTGGAGAGTCGCCAGCGCCGCCCACTCCTAGCGATCCATCGCTAGTTTCTAGCCAAGTCCTGTTTTTTATGATGCACTTCCATCCAAGCGAGGCAATGCGAGGCTGCTCGCGGATTCTGCAGCGTGCATGTGCGCCTCAAGAATGTATCCGGTGGAGGGTATGTCAGTGTCAAGATTTCAACATTCATGAATCCATTGTCTCCCTTGCCTTCACCCACGGGCATATTTTCTTGATTTGGAGTTGTTACGGAAACTTTTACTCATTTTCTTGCCGTAGGCTGGGCCGTTGGAGTCGATTGGATGGTGCCACGTGATGGAGCAGAACTCATTCGATAGCGAGCGATAATGAACTTTCTTCGAGCTCGAGCTGTTTTCGAAATACTGGTCTGCGAACGGAATCTATGGCCGGTTGTCGTCTGTGTACAGGCGCGTGCGCTGTGGCGGTTCACGACAGGCCTTGGGCACGACCGTCGAGCACTCGGTATCACGTCGGCGAGCACGGTTGCGGCGACAATGTCGGAGCGAACGCATGGTTTTAATTTGCAGCACAAGCTACACTAGCTGTGGCGACGACCTTGTGTGTTTCTGCTTCCTGTGTACCATGTCAAAAATCTCGGCCGGCAATTGGCGCCAAACATCAACGAACCAGCGCTGCCGATATTATCCTTCTTTTCAAAATAAAGATCGTCCGCAGACCATCGTCCACACTGCAGCTGCGCGTCCTCTCGCTTGTTTGCGACGCTATCGCCTTTCTCGACAAAGCGTGAAAAGACGCTTCGTGATCGGATGGCCACGCTGCGGGGGTTTCAACGAAACCGCGTGTATTGTTAGCTCGCCGTTTATAAAGTCGTACAAAAGGCGGGATCACGGCTGCTGCATGAGCGCCAAGGTCTTCCAGATGCCCAACTCGGCGCGAAAGCGCCCTCCGACGACGGACCTCGACCACCCCGTGCTCAAGAAGACCAAGAACACGAACGACGCGCGGCTCGTCGCCCGCCGTCGCTGGAAAATGATCCAGGGACACGTCTTGCTCTCGCGCTGGTGCGACCCTTCGTTCGTTTCCGCGTTGGCCTCACACGTCGTAGGCTGCGCAAGACCGTCGGCGAGAACAACCACCGCAAGTTCCGCAAGGCGCAGCAGTCGCTTATGGACTCGCTCTTTACGAGCCAAGACGACTTCATCGACGTCCTCCTCAAGATTCGAGTCCGCACGACGTCTATCGATTTGAGCTCACATTCGTCGTCGCGTAGGAGCAATTTGTGTCGTTCATGGACGCCGAAAACTGCTACATATACATTGCGACCACGCGCGGAGTTCTCGAATTTGACGGACAGAGCGTGTATCCGTCCACGCGCATTCAAAATGGCCTCCTCCACCGCGCGTTTGAGCAAGGGACCCCGATGCACGTCCATACGGCCGTCACTTCGGACCTCTTTATCGACGAAAAGGACGGGCTCGACGGGCTCGACGTGCGGGTGCGCTTCCTCGACCTCTCTCGACGATATGCTGCTCATCTGTAGCATTATCATCTAGTCGTACTTGTGCATGCCGCTGCAAAACGGATCGCGTGTCGTCGCGGTCGCCGAGATCTTCAACTATCGCAAAGGCATCCAGACGATCCAGGACTGGGTCGACTCGCTCCAGCGCGCGACCGACGAGCCCAACGACTTGACGGTCTACAGCCGCTTCGTGGCCCAGATCGTCACGTCGCTCAACATTTCGTTTGAGCATGTTGAGCGCCGCACGTCGTTTCCGTCGGCCATGGCGACGACGACCAGTAGCACTGATCTCTTGTCGTCGGACGCTGTGCTGCAGCGCGCCGTGGGGCTCCTCCACCGCATGATGGCGATCGACCACTGCCGCGTCTACGCGCTCGACGTACCCTCCAACTCGCTCTTCTCGCGCATCTTCCGCAACCAGCCGTCCATGAGCATCCGCGTCGGCGACGGCATCGTGGGCGCGGTCGCCGAGGCGGGCAAAGCCATGCACCTCCTTGACGCGAGCGCCGACCCGCGCTGGAGCCCCGGCCAAGACAACACGTCGGGCTTGGATATCTCGACGCTGCTGTGCACGCCCATCATTGGGCCCGACGGTCGCGTCAATGGCGTGCTCCAGCTCCTCAACCGTCGTCACGAACCGAGCTTCACCGCGGTCGACCAAGCCATCTGCAGCACCATTTGCACGCACTTGGGTGTCGAAATCTACAACGCCGACCTCCGCGCGTCCATTTCCAAGGCGCAGGTGAAGGCGCAGACGCTCCTCGATCTCTCGACGATCCTCTTTCAAGAGTCGGACATTCAGGTCATCGTGCGTGCGATCGTAGCGACCGTCCAGCGCCCCATGGGGGCTGCCGACGTTCGCATTTACGTCACAGACCGCGAGAAGAACGAACTCGTGCTCTTTGACGGGGACCGGCGCCGCCGCCCGATGCTCGACGGTTCCATTGATCGCGCAAAGTGCAATCTGAACGTTGACGATGTGATATGTAGGTCTCTTGGGGCACACGGTCGTGACGGGGGAGGTCTGCAACAGCCACGACGTGCAGCACGACACGCGCTGGACGCTGACGTGGCGCGCCGAGTACAAGGACGTGCGGGCGCTCTTGGTCGTGCCCATCAAAGACGCGACGGGCTATGTGCTGGGGGTCGTCGAAATGCTCGGCAAGAGTGATGAGGCCCCGAAAAACTACTTTGACCAAGAGGACGAAGCCCTCGCGATCGGCATCGCCTACTACTTGGCGATCGCGCTCAACAATGCGATTTCGGCGCGGGCGGCCGTCCGTCGCAGCGACGCGCTCATCAAAATGCTGCACGTCGTCTCGTCGTGCACGGACGTGAGCTCGGTCTTTGAGGAAGTCATCACGGCCACGTGCGAGGTACTGGATGGTACGATTCGTATTCCTCACGTCGCGCCACGTAGATTCTGGACGCGGAGCATGCGATGCTCTTTCTCGTCAACCACATTGAAAACACGCTCACGAGTCGGGGCAGCGAAAAGACCAAGGGGTGCGTCCTGAGCATGGACATGGGCATTCCCGGCGAAGTGGCCGCGACCGGCGCCCCCATCATTCTCTCAGAAGCCACGCCGCACCCCAAGTTTGACGCGTCTATGGATGCACTCCTTGGTATCACGACGCGATCGCTTCTCTGCGTGCCCGTCGTCTCGCGCGAGAAGATCATTGCCGTGGTTCAAGTCATCAACAAGCGCCTCGCACCCAGCTTTATGAGCGACGACGTGGCCCTCATGAAGGCGGTGTGCGTCGAGATCTCGTCGGTACGCCCTCGCTATCCCATGGCATATCACTCATGTACCTCTGTAGGTCATTGAGCGCCGGTCGCTGGAGCTCCTCTTCCATGACGAAGAGCACCCGGAGACGGAGCTTCAAAAAGTCACGTCGGATTTTCTGGCGCAATTCACCGACGTGCACCGTCCAACGCCAAGTACGTCGCGACCGCCATCGCCACCGCCGCAAGAGACAGCAACGTCCGAGCCAGCTGCCGCCCTCATGGCCATGTCGCCCGATCTCGACAAGCTCCGAAACGTGGTCGACTGGGGATTAAACCCGTTTACCCTATCCCGCGAGCTGCTCTTGGTGCACGCCCATGCGATGTTTGACGGCTTCCATCTCCTCGCGCACTATCAGATGCCCACGAAAACGTTCCAGCGCTTCATGATCGCGGTGCGGGACCAGTACCGCACGGTGGCGTACCACAACTTTAACCACGCGTTCACGACGCTGCACATGACCTTCCTCGTCGTCCTGGCGCAAGCGACGTCGACGAGGGCGATGCACGCGCTGCTCGATACGCGGGATGTGCTCGCGCTCTTCATTGGCGCGGTCTGCCACGACATGAACCACAACGGTCGCACCAACGAGTTTCATATCAAGGCCAAGACGTCGACCGCGATGCTCTACAACGACCAGAGCGTTCTCGAGAACATGCACGCGGCCCACTGCTTTGACACGTTGCGGCGACCGGGCCACAACATCCTCGAACATCTCTCGAGCCCCGACTACATTTACGTTCGGAAGAGCATCATCCGCATCATCTTGGCGACCGACATGCACGTCCATAGCAACATGGTCAAGATGCTCCACGAACGCTTCAAGCACGGCGTCTTCCAGCATGACGCGGAGGCCGACAAGGAACTGCTACTGAATGCGATCGTGCACAGCGCCGACATTGCCAACCCGACGTTGCCGACGCCCGTGCACACGCTCTGGACCGAGGCGCTCATGGTCGAGTTCAACGAGCAGTACAAGGAAGAGGTGGCCCTCGGGCTCTCGCCGAGTGGCTTTATGAGCACGAAGGCGCACTCGCCGGACCACGCACGCATGAACATTGCGTTCATCGACTCGTGTGTGTTTCCGCTCTGGAGCATCATGCACGACTTCCTCGACGGCCTTGGCGGTTGCATCGACAACTTGCACCGGAACCGTGAATACTGGGTCGCCAAGACAACAATGTCCCTTGCCGACGTGTAGTTCGTAGACGACGAGTGAGTCCATACGAAATTGATGCTGTATATTACGACGACGCTTTACTTTTTCTTGGTCGACTGAAACCCGCCGAAGCCCATCATGGCCATCATGGCTTCCTCGTCTTCGGTCGCAAAAACGTTGACCGGTGCCTCTTCTTTCTGCTGCTTCTTCGCCTCCTTCTTTTGCTTCTTCTTGAGGTTGGCTTCCGCATCCATCTCGGCCAGCTTCTTCTCGTACGCTAATCGAAGATGCAGGATCATATACGCGGATATGCCAGTCTACCTTCGACGGCGTCCGGCTTCTTGGTGACCGTCGGGTCCCACTTGCGCTTGGAGGCGAGGTTGAGGCGCTCCTTGACTGCCTCAACACCGACCTTTTCAACACGCATGGAGAAGCCGAGTCGTCGCAGATCTACTCGCATCCATGGGAATCCAACATGATGATCGAGAGGTTGACGTACGGCGTTTGCCGTTGATGTGGTCGATGTACGAGACCGAGTCCTTGAGCGTGACCTCGCATACCTCGCAGTAGTAGCCCGTGCCCTTCATCGTCTCGTCGGCCTTGAGCACGACGGTCTTCCCCACATTCTCTTCCAGCTCGACCTGCTTGGTTCGCGCCTACGCCGGAATCGCATGGTCGCTCGCCAATTGTAGTGCCAGGACATACCTTGAGGAAGGCGCGCGACGAGCCAATGGGCCCCGCGGCGCCATCCGGCGCGGCTTGGAACTCTTCGCGCTCCGAGATTTGCTTGGTCGACTTGACCTCTTCCTCGAGGAGGCCGTTGGCGCGCAGCGCCGCCTTCTGCGCGAAGAACGCCTTGTCCCATGTTCGCCGCGTGACGTTGGCCACGCCCTTCTTCGGTGCGTCCTACACGAGCGCGTTCTCGTCACGCGCAAGGGTCATGGCCGCGTCGGCCTTACCGCCATTGCTTCGAGTCGATGGAAATTTCGCAGCCGGCGCAATGGGCGAGGCTTTAACGCGCGTTAAAGTACAGAATGTAGGTCTCGTCGACGGGTGGCCATTTGCTCAAGGTGCATACCGTCGCTCGAGTCGCCTCATCTCGTGTCCACCTAGCGTGTACGCACTGCTTTTTCAATCAGGGTACAGAGCTGGCATCCTGCGCGCGTGCATTCGCTGGTTACAAATGCGTACGATCAAAGGGCATGTCCTCCAGGATCTGACCCCAGTTTAACCTATAGGTCCAACGTCTTTATGTGCGAGTGTAGGTCGTTCCGTGGCCATACAAAGACGGAGGCGCATTTTCAACCAAGCCACCGAGCCAGCCAACCGACCGACCATGGGCTTCATGCACCAGAGCCAGCGCGTGATGACGCCGATCTCGCAGGTCCGCCTCACGAACGTGGCCGTCGTGCGCCTCAAGAAGAACGGCCAGCGCTTTGAGGTCGCGTGCTACAAGAACAAGGTCGTCAACTGGCGCAACGGCGTCGAAACCAGCTTGGACGAAGTCCTCCAGTCGCAGTCGATCTTTGAAAACGTCTCGCGGGTACGCCATCTCCGCGACGAGGAGAAGCGCTGTATGCACTGCGCGTAGGGCAAGAAGGCCAACAACCTCATGGCGGTCTTTGGCACGGAAGATGTGATTGAAATCGCCAAGATCATCATCGAGAAGGGCGAGCTCCAAGTCTCGGATGGCGAGCGCGCCGCCTTCAACGAAAGGTATACCATGGATGCGAGGCGGCGGCATCATCGGAGGATATTGTAGCGTGTACCAGGAGATTGCGACGATCGTGGCCGAAAAGTGCGTCAACCCCGAGTCCAACCGCCCGTACCCGGTAGCGACGACCCCCTTGAATCTCATGTTGGCATGCGAATATTGATCATCCACCCGATTAGTTTACCGTCATTGAACGCGCCATGAAGGAGATGCACTACGCGCTCATCCCGAACCGATCGGCCAAGCAGCAGGTGCATATACGGGGCTCTAAGGACTCGACGCTATGGCTGACATGTAGGCGCTTGAAGTGATCAAGAAGCTCAAGGCGCACATGCCCATCACGCGCGCCAAGATGAAGGTCCAGGTGACGGTCGCCCCGGCCGGTACAACCAAACCACCTGCGTCCGTCAGAATGGCTGTGTATTCATCTACGAGACGTACTAGACGGCCAAGCCACCAAGGACTTTCTCGCCGAGCAGGAAGCCATCATCATGGAGCAGCGTGGCGGAGACGTGCTGCGCATCATTTGCCAGATCGACCCGAGTGCCTACCGTCACTTGGACACGTTTGTCAACCCCAAGGGCAAGAAGGGTATGGTCTCTTATCGCGATAGCAACGAAGAAGCGTGCTCTGTAGATGCGTCGCGGTCGCTGGAAGTGCTCGACCTGAGCTGCCACGAGCAAGGCGAGCACACGATCGACGACGAAATCTCCAAAAAGACGGAACGCCTCGCACTCGATCTCCCGCCGGCCGCGCCGGCTGTCGTGGCCGCAGCGGCGCCCATCACGGAGAAGAAGGCGGGTCGGCCCTGCAGCACGTGCGGTGGCGACTTTCCCGACACGGCCAAGTACCGCGAACACTTCCGCTCCGAGTGGCACCGCTACAACCTCAAGCTCAAGTCGAAAGGCCGGTCGCTTGTCGACGAGGCCACGTTTGCAACCATTGACCCGGCCGACGTGCAAAAGGTGTACGATACGCTCGAGTAAGAATGCATCAGCTATCCTTTTGTTGGTGTCGCATTGGTTTTGCGATACGCAGGTGCGGCATGATAGTATTGAATTGGATTGGGTTGAATTGGATAGTATTGGATAGTATTGGATAGGGCGTTAGGCGCTGGTCGTCGACTCGGAGAGCGCTTCCGGCAGCATGAAGACCTTGGGCTTATCAAAGACCTTGATCGCGTCCTCGATTTCTTGCATTTTGGTCTCGAGCGCTTGCTTGCGGCGGATCTGGCTCGGAGTCTCAATCCGCAGCGGCAGCTGGTTCATCTGTCGGCGCGCGGCTTCATAGCGTTTTGCGTGGTCAAGGTTTCAAAAGTGGACAGAGTTACTAGTGCAAATGCAGGGGTATCGTCGTAAGGATATTCTCGCGCAGCGTCGCCAATGTGTCCAAGCGGTCGTCGTCGGCCATGAGCACCATCCCGTGGGGACAGTCGGGGTCGGGAAGGTTCATGCGGCGCTCCTCTTCTTCTTTCGCCCACTATTACCATGTACATCGGCCACGCGAGATGTATCGGGAAGGCGTACCGCGGCCTTGCGCTCGCGGAGGTAGCTCGGGACTTGGCCAAAGCTGTGGTGTCGCCTCGACTCGATGTCCCAGAGCTCGGCGGCCGTCGGCGTAGGTTTCTTGGGCGCTTTTTGGATGACCTCCCATGCGTTCGAGTTGATAAAGTCGACGGTTTGCCGGTTCTGGGCCTCCTTGAGCTGCCGGTCGCGCTCGCGGAGCTCGTCTTGGGTCGGGACGCGCGCCTTGTTGTACTCGCGTCGATGGGTCGTATACCGCGTGTGCTGGCTGCTCGTGCTCGAGCGGTCGTCTCCGTCGTAGCTGCCAACGCGCGAGGCTGCGCGCTCAAAGCGCTTGATCTTGAAGCCATCGACCGCGCGCTTGGCCGTCGCCTTGGCCTCGTCGTCCGCCTTCTTCTGCGCCTGCTCGGCTTGCTTGAGCTGGATGCGCTTGCGGTTCTCCTTGACAAAGTCGCGAGGCGCCACGCCCCGCTTGATCATGTCTTCGCGGTACCCGGTGCTCGGGCGCAGCGCGGCTGCGACGCCCGACGAGTCGTTCGTCCGCCCAACTCGCCACGTCGCGGCCATCTTCGATCTGAACATCCGCATAGATTGGTGTATTATCCGGAGGATCTAACGTCGCCGGTGATTGGCTGTTTTTTGGCGCCATGCGATTGGCAGAAACGCGAGCCTTGCAATGGTTGGTGGGTTTTGATTTTTCACGGCGACTGGTAATTGCAGTTTGAACCCAAGAAATACGATGGGGAAGAAGGAGCGCATGCAAGCGGTCGGCCGCGTCGGCGCCAAGGCCAAGGCCGGCGCCAAGACCTTTGGCCGCGGCAAGAGCAACGCCTTTGACGTGCAGTCCAACTCGCGCTCCAAGTACGAGGTGCTCGGGAAGCGCATCAAGGGCCAAGGTCGCAACGTGGCGCAAGCCCGCGCGCAGGCCGAGGACCGCCGCCGTCAAACGCTGCTCAAGCAGTTCCAGACGCGCAAGAAGAACAACGAGTTCAAGGATCGCCGTCTTGGCGAGCAGAGCGAAGACATGTCGCTCGAAGACAAGATGCTCGCGCGCTTTCAGACCGAGCGCAAGAAGCAGTACCAGCAGCAGCGCAACGCGTCCAAGTTCAACCTCGCGGATGAGACCAACGACAACGAAGAGGAGTTTCTGACGCATCGCGGCCAAAAGATTGACGACTACGACGCCTTTGACGGCCACGAGGGCAGTGACATGGACGAGGAAGACCGTGCGTTCGAGAACAAGCTCGGGCGCGAACTCGTGAACCAGCTCCACTTTGGCGGCGGCAGCGCTGCGACTGGCGACGAACCCGCGAAGAAGAAGACGCACGAAGAGATCATGCACGAGGTCATGATGAAGAGCAAGATGTACAAGGCCGAGAAGCAGAAGAACAAGGCCACCCAGGACGAGACGACCGAGGTCCTGGACGCCGAGTTTGCGGACTTTCAAAAGATGCTGTCGTTCCGCCCGAAGAAGGCCGACCGGACGCCGGAAGCGCGCGGCGAGCTTGATGAATTCGATAAGATGGCGCGCCTCCTCTCGATGGAAGCCAAGGCCAAGGCCACCGAGCGCAAGCTCACGCCCGAAGAGATCGCCAAGAAGGAGCACGAGAAGCTCGCCGAGCTCGAGAAGCAGCGTATCGCGCGCATGAACGGCGAAGACGAGAGCGATACCGAGACGGCCAAGAAGGCCACCAAGAAGGGCGGCAAGAAGCAGCCCAAGTTCATTCTCATGCGCCCGCCGCCGGCCACGGACGACTCGCTCAACGACGACTATCAGATCGACCAGCAGTTCAACCAAACCAACGACAGCGACGCCGAGAACGACCAGGAAGACGGTCAAGACGAGGCCGAGGGCGGCGACGAAGAGGAAGAAGATGACGACGACGGCGATGAGGACGAGGACGCCGATCTGGAAGAGGACGACGAAGATGACAACGACGAAGATGACGAGGATGACGACGAGGAAGAGGAAGAGGTCGACGAAGAAGCCCTTGCCCGTGCGCAGAAGAAGCGCGCGGACGCAGCCAAGGAGATCCCGTACGTGCTCGAGTGCCCGACGACGCCGGCGGAGCTCGCGGCGCTCTTCTCCAAGTACGCGCACAACGCGACCGACCGCAACACGATCATTGAGCGCCTCCGCAAGTACTACTCGCCCAAGCTCAGCGCGGCCAACCAGGGCCTCATGAAGAAGCTCTTTGCGGTGCTTTTGCGCCAGTTCCTCAAGTACGCTGCCAATTACGACAAGTTTGGCGCCGACTTGCACCACCTGGCGGGTCACCTTTTCGACACGGCGCAGGAGTTTCCCGACCACGCCGGCGCGCTCTTCCGTGACTACCTCACGGCGCTCCAGAAGAAGCTTTTGAAGAAGAAGACGATGCCGTGGCCCGACATGCGCGACTTGCTCCTTCTGCGCGTCGCGCTCTCGGTGTTCCCCGTCACGGATCTCCGCCACAACGTCTTGTCGCCGATCGAGCTCCTTGTCGGGCAGGCGCTGGCGAAGGCGCCGATCGCGTCGGCCAGCGATGTGCGCAGTGCGCTCTTCTGCGTCGGCTTGAGTTTGCACATGTCGCGCGACAAGAAAAAGTTCTCGCCCGAAGTGCTGCACGCGCTCACGTCGCTCGTCGAGCTCCTCGGCAACCCCGAGAGCACGTGGTGGGTTGACGCCATCAACGCGTGGGTCGAGGATCACAAGGAGGATGCGTTCCCGCTTCTCCCGCTGCACACACCGCTGCCCAATGAAGCCATGTCGGCGGCGCTCTTCCACGGTCTCTTGAGCTTTATCGATGTCGCGGCCACGCAGTATGCGGCGCTGCCGTCGGTCAACGAGCTGCTCGCGCCGATCGAGCGCCTCCTCAAGGCCATTCACGCCAAGCACCTTCCGGCGACCAACGGCCGCCTCGAAGCCACGCTGACGCTGCTGCAGACGACCATGAAGAGCTCGCTCAAAGCGCGCAAGCCGCTGCGCCTTCAGACGTTTGCGCCGACGGTGCTCCCGTCGTTCGTGCCCAAGTTTGACGAAAACTACGCGATGCGCAAGGACAAGACAGCGGACCGCGACAAGGCCGAGCTCAAGCAGCTCCAGCGCCAGGTCAAGCGCGAACGCAAGGGCGCGAGCCGCGAGCTTCGCCGCGACGCGGCGTTCCTCGCGCGCCAGCGCGAAGAAGAGCGCTCCACCTGGCAGGCCGAGAAGAACGCCAAGCAAAAGGAGATCCGGTCGTGGATGGAGCAGCAGAACGCGACCTTCAACCAACAGGTGCGCAAGGGCGGCGAGCTCCTCAAGGGCGGCGGCGCTGGCCTCGCCAAGAAGCGCCGTGTTAGTAAAAAGTAGACGACTGCCCACTAAAATTAAACGACTCATGATGTATTACACGCCTCGTCGATACGAGTGAGTACACGAACACGAACGCGACGAGCGGTCTCGGAGGGCCACCACCTCGCTCGCATGAGTCGTGCAGTCGAGCGAGACAGGCCAGCCAGCGAGATTGGCACCGTAGACAGTGATATCCCACGTGACAGCCACAATCAACGCGGGTCGTCGTCGTGTCGGGTCAACAGATCTCGTCTGATCGCGAAAGATAGAGACGAGAGCTGGCTTTGCGTTTGCAGTCGGCAGACCCTTGGTCCCCGCGATGCCAAGCACAGCGTACCTACTAGTGCTGGCTGCCATGAGCTCGACCCATTCTCCGCCTCTTTGCACCGTGGGATGCACGCCAGCGGCATTCAAACGGGGCGGCGACCAAGCGAGTGGCTGCGTAAAAAGGGCATGTGGCGGTGACACGTACTGTCAAAGATACTTGCACGTTGTCGGGCGACTGCGGTCGATTGCGACGGCGACGGCGACGACGACATGCAGCGCCGATGACCTTGTTTTCTTCTCTTGTCTCCAGCAGTCGTGGTCCTTCGACTTGGTGGACGTCGTCCACGGCGACGAGTTGCAGCGGGAGGGTGTTACGAAAGTGGGATCTCATGTTACTACGCAGGGTCTGTCGGCGGCAGCTGCGCAGGTTCGCCGCACCTTCGCCGGCGCGTGCTTATATTTCATTTCCACCAGCGTTTTATAGTGCATCGATGCGGGCCTTCCTTGCCTTTGTCGTCGTGCTGCTGGTACTGGCCGAGGCCAAGACCAACACGAGTGCACCGTCGATCGTGCCGGTGACGACGACGCCGGCGCCGACCACCGAGACGCCCGTGCCGACGACGACGGCGGCCCCGACCACAACACCGGTGCCAACCACGACGGCACCGCCTAGTACAACGACGCCGGCATCAACGACCACAGCGCCGCCGACGACGACACCGACACCGCCACCGACGACCCTGACGCCCGAGCCGACGACCGAAGAGCCGACGCCGGCGCCAACAACACGCGGCACGACGCGCCCGGCGCCGACGACCGCGGTCGCTGCAGCGTCCGATGACAGCGACACGATGACGTATGCGCTCATTGGTGGCGGCTGCGGCCTTGTCATGGTGCTCGCTATTGGGATTTCGTACACGCTTGCCAAGAGCCGGCAGCGCGTGAGCGACTACGCGTTCGACAAAAGGCTAAGTCCGCTCGATACGTTCCGGTCAGGGCACAACGTCGTGACGCTCTCGGGGCGGCTCACGGCGCAGTACGACATGACGCCGTTCGGGAACCCGGCGTTCGACGTCGTAGAGCCGCCGCCGCCGCCGCCCATGTACTCGATGCAGCACTACGAGTACCCGTCGGCCGCGCAAGAAGCGTCCTTCTCGGCCGACAGCGGCTACTCGCACATCCCGTCGTTCCAGACGGACTCGGACATTTTCGACTCGCATTACAGTCTCCACTCGGCCACGTCGGACGTTGCGTACTCGACCGACTCGTTTAGTGACACGAGCAGCGACTATGGTGGCCGCTACTCGCAGTCGTGCGAGATCTAGTCCACTGTAGTAGGATAAATACATGTACCTGCAATTTCTCGATCCGCGCGTTGGATTCTACTGCTACGACTTGGTCGCAGTCGTGTGAACAGCGGTGCAGAAGCTGATACAAGAACGCGTGAAGGGATAACAGACAACCGAAGCGCCACGAACGAGCTCGCAACGATCAAGGACGTCGAAGGCAGTCGTGTCGTCGTTCGAGAACGCCACATGCGAATGTGGATCGTGCAGTGCAGTACATACGTAAGATACATCGACGACATATGAAAGAAAGCCCGAACGCTTCCTACCGCGTGTCAGCTCCGACGAAGCCGATTCCATGACCCGCCTCGGTTCTGGTCAGGTTCTGGTTCTGGTTCAAGTTGACAAGCATCATGTTTCGGAGGTTACTTTCTACATCTGATATATTGAAATATCATTTATCGAAGTACATCAATAGTAAGAGGTAAATGCTCCAGGCCGGTGAAAGGTCAACTGGGAGCGACTAACTAAACAAGCGATCGCTCGCATAATAGAAGGTGACATGGTGCTCCAATGGGTCGGGCGACGACTCATCTCTGTCGCTAAGCCTGGTGTCCTCCTTGTACGCAGATCAGAGTTGGGATATGCAGCGTACTCATGAATGGCAAAGGTGTGGCGACTTGTGCTGGGTTGGCAGGTTTAGTCGACTAACCGCAACGGTTTAGTCGGCCTGTTGAGATTTCGAGTTTGATTTTTTGCCATGTTTCGCCGAGTGGTCACGCTGCGCCGCGCCGTGGGCTCGCGCGCGTACGGCGAGAACAAGAAGGTCTTCCAGCGCAAGCTCAAGCAGTTTAAAGCCATCGACAGCGACGAGCTCCTCGCGCCGAGCCTCTTTGAGAATCGCATCATCCTCGTACTCCCATCGCCGTCGCTGTCGCTGCATGCTCATGATGCATCGACTAGGTCGCCAACACGGCGTCCAAGTGTGGCTTCACGCCGCAGCTCGGCTCGATGCAAAAGCTCTATGCGCAGCTCAAGGACCGAGGGCTCACGGTCCTCGCCGTGCCCTCCAACGACTTTGGCGGCCAAGAGGTAGTGCACGCCTTCACGACTCGTGGACGACGTCCATGTAGCCTGGCGACGAGAAAGAAGTCGAGGCTTTCTACCGCACCGAGTACAAGGTCGAGTTCCCGATCACGTCCAAGGTCAAGGTCCTCGGGCCCGAGGCGCACCCGTTCTTTGTCGCGCTGGAGGAGCACTACACGTCCGAAGTCGCGCCGACGTACGTCGCTGCTCTCCATGTCTGTACAACGTGTTGCCGTGTGTAGGTGGAACTTTGACAAATTTGTGATCGACCAGACGGGCGACCTGCGCGCCGTGTACCCCAACGACGTCGACCCGCTCGAGCCCGAGGTCGTCGAGATGCTCTCGAACCTCCTCGATAGCTTGCCTCAAAACAAGCCGCCCGCCGCGTCGTAATCAAAAGGCATCCATAGTACTCGATACGTTGAAACTGTGTTACAGCGCGGTGGCCTGCGGGCACGCGCGGAAGCACGGCGCCTCGGCGAGCAGCCGCGAGTCCTTGCCGTCGTCGATGGTGGTCTCGGCGTCGTAGAGCTCGAGGTGGATGTCGGCCTCGACCACATACGTGATGCTTTCGATTTCCCTGCAAAACGAAACATCCAATTTCGGGAAATAAGGCCAGAAAATGCAAACGTACTTGCGGGCGCGGGCCGCAATCTTGTGCACGTCGCGCACCGAGAGGTCGGGGTTCACGACGATGGCGACGTCGAGGAAGGTACCATACCCGAGCCCCGTCTCGCCGGACGCGTACGTGACGTTGTCGCGCGGTACCCAGTGCGCGTTGACGTGCGTGATGCCTTGGACTTGATGGATCTTGCGCACGGCGTGGAGCACATCGCGCTTGATCTCGCGGTACGGCCGCATCGTCTCTTCGGGCGTCACCGAGCCCCAATTCGAAGTGTCCATCTCGTCTACTCGCATACGTCGTACCACGGCTTATGGGATAGTTGAAACGACGTACTGTGGGCGACGTCAATGTGCACGAGGACCTCCGAGACGTCGGGCAGCTCGCGCAAAATCTCCGACTTGACACGCGCTGCGACCTACCGCGTATATATATTGCAGTCGGGCATATATATTGGGCGGTGTCGAGCGCACCTGTTGGGCGGCCGAGACGCTTGTGCGGGCATGTACCTATGCAAGCAGCTTCGAGATGGTCCATGGACAGCACCGTACGTTGGCTCGGAGGTCCACCAGCGTATACGGGCCCATGCGACGCGCACGGATGTTGCTGACCGACACGACGTCCTCGACATTACTCGACTAGGCGGTAGGTGAACGCAGACCGCGCGCACTCCTGTGCGTACCGTGACTTTAAGGAGCTTGAGGATATCGTCTTCAACGCTCTTGTCGGTGAGCTCGCGCACACTGGATGCGAGGGTTATACACCGATGATTGAGACCGCCGCACCTGTCCAAGCAAATGTCGACGCCCGTCTTGGCGATCATGCACGACACGATGGCCCCCGCGACTACAGACTCGTGAAAGATGACGCAATATAGGCACGTCGTACGCGGATCGACAAGGGGAACGCCGGCCATGGTGCCGCAGATACCGCCTGCGTTGGGATATGAGATACACATAACCACGGCGTCGCACCGAGCGCAATGAACGACGAGATAGCATCGGAACGGTGGTGCCACGCATTGGCAATCAGCACCTGCACGCAAGACATTACACAGGACCTTTGGTTTGTAAAAAGACTGTCCGTACCTTGCTCTTGGCCTGCTTCCCGACGCGAACTGTCGCATGGTACAACGCCTCCTTGGCCCCGATGGAGGCGAGCGCTGCGCCGGCGGCAATGCCCCATTGCGTCGTCGTATCGAGACCTATGATGCTGCGGCGTCACGAATCGCTTCTCGTTCGTGAACGTCGTACTGGTAATCGCCGAGAGATCCAATACGCTGTGCAAGTGGCCCGCGTGCTCGGCAGCCGACAGCGCTTCCTGCGCTGCTTGCGCGGCCGCCCAGCTCCACGTGCCTCCGTTCGCAGTGACGAGCGCGCTGGCTTCTTGCAGTGTGTGCACCGCGTCCCAGCCCATCGCGACGCCCGCGCCCGTCAAAATCGCGCCGACCGTAAGCGACCCGACGGCCTCAAACTTGCCATAGCCATACGGGTGGTTGTTGTCGGGTGGCAGGCGCGCGACTTTGACGCTCCACAACGTCACAAAGTCCGAGAGCAGGTCCGAGAGCGAGTGGGCGGCGTCCGCGACGAGCGCCGACGAGTTGACCGCGCAGCCGACGACGCCCTTGCAGCCGGCCATCGCAATGTTGACGTACATGCCCACACGGGTGATCTTGAGGGCGTCGTCGCTTTGGGCATGTGTCGCGTGGCTGTGCGCGCGGACGAGCGGCGGCAGGCGCAGGCGACGGGCGTGGACGAGGCGGAGCATGATGTCGAAGATTCACCAAGTGCTGATTGGTTGAAATTCCGGCGGCGAAATCCAGTACTTGGATAATGTATGGGCCAAGAGACGCCAGCGACCACGGCGTGGCACCGACCAATCAGCAACAAGGCGAACGACGTTGAAGGTTTGAGTTGAAGACAACCGACAAGCTCGGTCCGTCCCCACGTAGGTAAGCAGTATAAACAAGTTCTTACCGCATAAATATCTTATTGCCGATGCTACTCTTGTCACAGGAGCCACGGCCAGCTTGTAGGGTGTCTTGGACGCGGGCAAACGGGGCAAACGTCGGGCGAGACCACCCAACCAAACAACGATCCAAGATGAAGCGACGGTGACCGGCTTCAACGAGACGCCATCCGTCCATCTTTGTCGATCGATGCGTCAAGTCTCCGCTCTGCCGTACAACAATCATAGCCCAGGTACTCAGGTGAGTGCACCATAGTTTGATGTGCGAGGGAGCAGGAGACAGTGAGGTGTACTTAAGTTGATTATGGCCGGCATACCATTTACACGAGCCTCCGACGCAGACCTAGACACGACCGGGGTGACCACTCGTGCACTTCATACTGACGATTAGCACCGCGGACGAGCTCTGGCTTTTTGATTTCTACTCGCAGAATCTAGTAGGGCTAGGGTCCCATATCCTTTCCCCTGTACAAAAGCGACGCGAATCTAAACGTGCGAGCGAAGAAGCTCATATTTCGATCACGATTGAAATGCAAGCACCTCGCTGGAACCCTTCGACGAACGCGGCCTCCAAGGCCAAGCCAGGACCGATGACGTCGGCCCGTACGACGCGCACCGCCTCGACTGTCTCCACGCGCACGCAGCGCGCGGCAACAGCGCCGGAAGCGATGGCCGTCCCTGGACGCCACGCCCGTGAGCTCGCTGCCTTGCGCACCGAGTACGAAGAACGCCTCGAGAGCCTCCGCGCCGACTGCCAGATGCAGTTGGCGGCGTTGGCCACGACCTTGCGTGCCGAGCACCAAGCCAACATTGCCGCTGTGACGACAACGCTGCAGCAAGAACACCAAGAAGCCTTGGCTGCCTCGGACGCCACGTTGCGCCAAGAGCACTCGATCAAAGAGATGGCTCTGACCACCGAACTCGCGACGCTGGCCGCACAGCGCGACGCCAGCCTCGAGCGCGCTCAGGTCCTCTTCACTCGATCGGAGGGCCTGCGCCGTGACCTCCACACGCTCGCCAAGCTCAACCACCGTCTCCAGACCACGATCGCCACGACGACCGCAGAGGCTGCCACGACACGAAAGATCGCTGACGAAGCGCGTGTCGCAGAGCGTTACACTGCAGAGATCGAAGCGCAGCTACGCCACACGACCGCCGACCTCGCAGTGGCGACCGATGCTATCGCTGCGTCGACACTGGCAGCGGCCACCAAGGACGACCACATCGCGTTGCTCCAAGCCGAGCTCGAGCTCACGACCAGCAACCTCGCACACGCCGAGCACGCGCTCGACCAGACCGAGCGCGACCTTGCAACATCCAAAGCGACCGAAGACGACAACGCGGTCCGCCTCTGTGAGGCTACCAACGCCATCCAGAGCATGGGCGAGCACATCCAGATGCTTCAAGCGGACCTGGATGGTCACGAGCAACGGGCGCTCCGTGAAGCGTCGGCGAAGGACGACGCCTTGGTCTCTCATCAAGATCGCATCAACGAACTACTGGGTCAGCTTGCCGTGGCCGAGTTGGCCGCCAGCAGCGCCCAGCCTCTTCACGAAGCGACGATCGAGGCCAAGGACGAGACCATTCGCTGCCTTCACGTTGACCGTGACGATGGCATCCAGGAATCAAAGATGCACAGTGGTGTTGTCGACGCACTCGACGCTGCAGCAACGACCACCGATCTCAGTCCAGAAGCCACCGAAGCCGTGTTGACAAAAGCCGAGGACGAGCTCCTGCAAGTGCTTCAAGTCGCTCGAAACCTGGTCCAAGCCACAGTAGCCGAGTGCCACAAAAGCCTGGCGACGAACGACGCCGCAATCAGTCGCCACGAAGACGCCTACGACGTGCGCCACCACCACCCGCGCATCTCGGTGCATCGAGTCGACAGGCTAGCACGATGATAGTAAAATACCCTCTATATAAAACAGTGACGTCATATTATAACAACTGGCAGTTGTTGGTCCAAGCAGTGGTGACGGGAAAGCGCTGGTAAATTGTATGAAGCATCAACGATCGCTGGCTGCTTTCCGAATGCTCCACGTGGGACCCGACGAACGTCACGCCTTGAACGACACGGAATAGGACCAAGGGTCAACAACACCCTTGATAGAACCAAGGGAACTAATTTCGATGTACCCTTGATAGAAGGTACTAGTAGGACCGATCGGAGGAGCGTCGGGATTCCTCGTGCACCCAAGTCGCCACCAAGATTCGGCGCGGGGTGGTTGACTTCAACGGGCAGCTAAAAGAACGCAACTTAGCACCACTGTCGAAACGTGTCAGTGACGATCTCGATGCCGAGTTGGGTTGCTGGATCGGCGTCTTGCAGCCAACGTCACTGCAAGCACTAGTGGAGCCAAGCACGAGTTTCTTGCGCAAGCCAGCGTCTTTCGGCAGTACCTGCATTCCCAGTCCCTACGCGAGAGCCCATCGATTGAGGCTGATGATATTGCTAGCAAGCAGCCACCTCGTGTTGAGGTTGTTGCGTACGCCCATGCATCCCGTGTTCTGGTTTCCAGATTCACTCGATGGTACTGGATCTGTAGGTCGAAACAAGGGTGAGCCTTGGTCGAAGCCAGTATCGGGAGCATCATACCAGCAAAACCATGGCGCATATCACCGTCGTCTTACCACAGTGCATTTGCAAGTGAACGACACGGAACTGCGCTGCGTACGAGGCGTCGTGGTCGTCGCCGCTGCTCGCTTTTGTCACAAGGTGGCTAAAGACGCGTGGAATTAGCCTATCACCACGGATGATGTCGATTGGGTCTGTCGATCGAGTTTGAGAGGCTCTTCGTTACCACTGGGCATTACGTCGCGCGTTGGGAGAGTCCTGGCATTTCGAAATAACGCAGTCGGATGATCTACCCGGTCGACGTGGTGCTCAAGGCGCCTGCGCAGTCCAAGCTCATGGCGCTGCCACTGCTGTACCTGCTGCAGTCGCTCGACAAGACGTTCCTGGACCGCGTCCTCGCCGTGCTCGGCCATACGGACGGCCGCGACAAGACCGTCAAGATCGTGCAGTACTTTTGCAAGCTGGCGCTCGCGTTGAACCAGGCCAAGTACAAACCGCTCATTGGCACGCTGGCCAAGCAACTCAGCGGCGCGCGGCGGGTCATGCGTCTCGGCAAGAGCCTCAAGGTCGTCAACAACTCGCTCGATGCGCTCGCCGAGCCGGCGGGCTGGCAGCGCACCGCGGCCATGCTCAGCGTTGGCGCCGGTACTGTGGGCGACTTGGGCGACGACCTCTGCTGGGCGTCCGACATGGCGCTGGCGCCGTCCTGGGTACGCTGCAAGCTTCGACCGTCGTCTCTGTCTCACGTTTGTCGGATTAGATTGGCGCGTACGACAAGTGGGTGGATCGACTGTGGTACGCTGGCTGAACGTTCTGGGAAGATACGCTGACGGCGATCGTACTTCTTAGGTTTTTTACGCTCTGCTGCGACCTGCCGCTCAACACGTGCGCGATCCTCGACGCCCGCGCCGCCCTCTTGGCGTGCGACCCCGAGGTCGACCCTGTCGCGTACCACAACTGCCAAGTCAAGCTCGCGTCCGTGACGGTCTCACAGATCAAAGCGGTGGCCGACTTTTTCCATGCGACGCGGCTCGCGTTCAACTGGCCGACAGCGTCGACGGGCCAAGACGCGGTCTGCGGGCTCGTGTCGGCCTCGTGCTCGCTCCTCAAGATGTGGAAGCCAGCTTTCCTGACCAAAGCACCGTAACAAACAACGATGTCGTCGCGCCGAGATCGATAAATTACAAAAGATAGAAGAAGCACCGTCACGCAAGGCGTCGATATGTCAGACCGCCACCGTGCTGGGCAGTCACCCCTTTGCCCTGGACACAGCTACTCAATTGTCGCCTCACCATGCAACGAAGGACTCGAAGCGTGCTGCCGTGCACGCTGGTGTCATCCTCTTCGACGTGTGTCTGTGATCGTGAGAGGACACGTACAAAGTCAAGGGCGATGTAAGACACTCCACCTGTACGCAGTGCAAATCGGGTGTCGTATAAATACAGATGACGCGTCTACTTTTCCGAGAGCACTTTAAAGAGGCTCGGCACAACCTCCATGCGGAACGGGCCAGGACCATGGAGCACTTCGCCGTCCATGTTGAGGCACCCATTTGGCTGGTCTTGCTCGATCACGAGCGCTTTGATCTTCTTGTACGTGAGCTGCTTGCTCTGGAGCTCTTTTCCGACCAAGTAGAGCCCGAGTAAATGCAGCGTCTGGAAAAAGTTGCCCTTGCGCACAATCATGAGGTCGAGGCAGCCGTCCGACGGGTGGCAGTAGACGCCGTCGGGCGCCGCGTTGACGGCCCCGACGACGATAAAATTGCCTCGTTCGACCACCCACGCCTCATCCTTGTAGCGCCGCGCACTCGCTGGACTTCGCACTAGGACGTGCTTTCCATGCCTGTTTCCACGGTACCACGGTATTGCTACCTGCGCCGACGGGGCGAGCCATGCTCTGGCTACGGAGTCGCGCGAGGCCGTCGTAGATGTTGCCTTCCTCCTACCAAACATCGATGCATCTGGAGATGCAATGGATTTTGATCTTGTACCATATCAAACTGGTCGTCAGCTCCTTCGTTCTTGATGTCGTCGTACTTGCGAAGGGTCGGCTCGGGCAGCACGGGAATGTACTTGATTTGGCCCGTGTGTCGGCGAGGAAACAGTGCCCGCTTGATCTACACGAGACGTCTAAGAACACGCCATTTAAAAAAGGGTACCTTGAGGAACGCGTAGCGCTTCGTGCCCATCCAGCGGTACTTTTCCGACTCTTCGGCAATGTCGGCCGCGACGCCCCAGCCAAGCCCGCAGCAGCTGTAGTGCACGACCTCCCGATCGTGCTCGGCAATCGCAGTGATCACATCCAACGGACGCAGCTTGCGCTATGCCAACGCTAATGCAGACAACGACAGAGGAGTTGTGTACCTTGATGATGCAGTAGACGGCCGCGGCCGTCGTCGGAATCCCGACCCCGGTGCCAAATGCGTTTTGCGTGCCTACGCCGACCGAGTGAGCATACCAGACGATCCCGCAACACGTGTACCGGCCGAGATGAGCGAGATCGGCGTCGATGCCACCACTTGCTTCCACTCGTCTTCGGGGCGCGCGAGGAGCCCGTTCATGTACTCGCAGATCGTGCCGTCGCCACTGACAAACACGATCGCTTCGTAGCCTTCTTCGGGCGAGTACTCCTTTCCCATGTCGACGGCGTGGCCTCCGTACGTGGTGTAGTCGACGTGGTAGTCGAACCCGGCGAGATCAAAGTACGGCTTGACGTCGTTCTCCCATATCTACGCACGATCGATCTTGACGCGACTCGCTCTCATAGCGACGTATAGGACCTGCGGTGCCCGACGCGCGCCCGAGTGCGGGTTGACAACGACGCGGATCTTGCGCATCTGCGTCGCTGGCGGCACGCGCGCCTGCCAGCGCACGAGCTCCTGCAGCGCCGTGATCCAGCCGGACGCAATTGCCTCGTTTCTTGACTGCACGTCCATGGTCGACGGGCGACGCAGGAGCGCTTTGGCGCCTCGACCTGCACACACGAGAGCCCAACGTGAGCCCATTGTCGAAGGCATGGATGGGAGGCGCACCTTTGCCTTTGCGGAAGAAATGCACGCGGAACGCGTCCTTCTTGCCACTGATGGGCGCGGCGCCAACAATGTCGTCCGTCTCGATGCAGCCGACTTGTTTTCTCCTATAAGAACTCGGCGCATGAGCGCGACGACGTTGCAATAGACTTCAAACCCGGTCGACCACACGAGCAGGTCGCGCGACAAGGCCAGCGTGTACGTCTTCTTTTGAATCACGACGTCGGTCGACATATCGCACTCGTTGGGCAGGTCGCGTCGAGAGTGGGCCTAGGAAGACATGGCATGGGATGGCGTGGCCGTGGCATGGGCGTACGTGGATCATGCGGATGCTCTCACGGACGTCGTCCGGGTGCGGTAACCGCACTTCTTCGTCGTGGATCGTGAGCTTGCGCTGCGACACCAGCGATTTCGCGGCTTCGCGCAGAGACACCCGCGACGTCGACGCGGACGAGAGGCGCGAGTTCGAGTTGGAGAACTGCGACACCGAGTAGCGCGACGACGAAAAGTCCGACTTGGGCGTCCCGAGCCCGTTCTCGGCGCTGCTCATGCGGATGCTGTCCGTGTCCGACTTGGGCGTGCCAAAGGACACGGACTGTTTCGCCGAGACCATGCGCTTGTACGCGGACGCGAGGTTGGCGTCGAGGTTGGCGCTGTCGGCGTCATAACTCGACGCCATCGCACCGACGTCCTCGTCGGGTTCCTGCGTCTCGACCAGCAGTGGTTTCTTCAACGCTCCTGCCATGCTCATGCTGCTGGCGCTGAATCCGCAAATGGATTTGTAATGCGCCCGTTTCTCGAAATATTAAAATTCGTATACTGAAACAGGTGGACGGCCTCTGGCGCGGAGCTGTTTACGGCCCATAGGAGCTTACACGAGCGGGCCCTGTCGCTTGCACCGCGCTGCATGATGATGACGCAGACGCATACACCAAGGTCTTGGCGTCATTGACACGAATTTAGCTAGTTAGTCGATTATATGGCAGTGTCCTTCAACGATTGCATAGTACGACTTGATTGCTCAAATTTAGCGTGGCGTTGCCATGATTGCACACGTGAAATTTTCAGCTCGTTTTCAATATCCGGATACTTTCCGGATAAAGATCGGCGCCCGGGCAGTGTTCGACTGGCGCGATGGGCGACGACGCCGAGGAAGCGACCACGATGATGGGGAGAATGGAGGTATATGGACCGCGGAACCCGAGGTAGACGACTCCTCCATGGAGCCTCCATGCAGGAGACGCCCTGGACATGCATGTAGCTGGGTCCATGGAGCCGACGTCGAGACGCCGGGCGTACCCCGGAAGCGTCATCCGACGACGCCAGCGGTCTCCCCGAGCGACCCATTGGGTACACGACCAACGAGCAAGGACAGGGAGAGCTAACGATGGACCTTTAGCAGCGGCGCTACATCTCGGGAAGCGCCACAACCACGAGAAGTCGCCGGATCCATCGGCGCTAAGCTCGACCCAGCGAGCGTGGTCGACAGGGGCGGACGCTGTATCTCGGAATCTCCTTGACGTACTCGACGAAGAGGGAGACACGACGCTGATCGTGTACCAGCCGTCGTGCTTGGACCATCACACGGGGCATCACCAAGAGAACCGGCAGCGCGTCGCTGCGCTCTGCGGCCCCAACGGCGTCTTGAACCTACCCCGTTTCCAGCATCTGCGCTGGGCACCGCTGGATCAGCTTGTACCAGCTCGGCTCTTGGATCTCGAGCGCGTGCACTCGCGGGAGTACTTGCACCACCTTCAATTGACGTGCGCGCTGCTGCCACCCCAAGACGCTGGTCTCTCGATCCAGAACGAGTTTGAGGGGCATCGATCGTACAAGCAGTGGATTCAAGTAAATCGTGATTGCTCGTGCCGCGCATTGATGTCGTGTAGACGCACAAGGCAGGTATCTGCCACGCAGACACGATCTGCGACGCCGCCACCGATTTGGACCCGGACATGCCAATCTCCAGAGAAAGCTTCATGACCGCGCGGTATGCCGTCGGCGCTGTCTTGCATGCCGTGGACGAGGTTGTGTGCGGACGAAGCCGGTACTATCAGTATAGGCGTCGAATGTATACTGAGAGGCGCTCTAGAAACGCATTTGTCGTGGTGCGCCCGCCGGGGCACCATGCTGGGCCCTATGGCTGCGTCGAGAACGACGCCTTCCACAAGTCTCCTGGTGGATGCTCGTGTGGTTTTTGCCTCCTCAACAACGTGGCGATCGGGGCAGGTACGCCACTTAACCCCACGATCAGACCTCGGAAAGTGAGTGTTCAGCATACGCGATGGCGACGTACGGCCCGTCATACTACTCGAAAGCCACCACCAGTCATGCCACCGTGCACCGCGTTGCGATTATCGACTTTGACGTCCATCACGGCAACGGGACGGAAGAGATCGTTCGGAACCTGCGGTCGCACGACCATCGCTACCCGCTGCCACCTAGCTGGGCACCGAAAACGTTTCGATCCTTCATGCCGTGGCGCGACGATGATGATGTTGGAGTCGTCGATCGATAGGATCGTTTTGTCTTGACATGGCGTGGGCATTTGTAGGCTGAGAATGTGTCTTTGCGTCGATGCATGTGTACGACGACAAGACGGCGTTCTACCCAGGATCCGGACGTGGGCCGCATGGCAGGAACGAGCTCGCATCGTGCAACACCATCGTCAACATTCCGCTGACGAATCTCGGCGCGGGCGGCAAGCGAGGCACCGAGCGCACGCGGCGAGAGCTCACGGAGCGCGCATCGAGCGAATTTCAATCCAAGGCGACCGAGATCCTCTTGCCGGCGCTGCGCGCGTTTGCACCCGACTTGATTTTGATCTCATCGGGTTTTGACGGACATGTCGACGATTACTACCACTGCCTCACGGAATGGGACTACGAGTGGATCACGCAGCGCCTCGTTGAGATCGCTGACAAGTGCTTTGCTTTTCCTGACGCGAGTATCTTTGCATCTGACGTGCGTGTATATCGCGATTGTGTAGCTGCTGCGACGGTCGCATCGTTTCGGTGCTGGAAGGCGGCTACAGCTTGGAGCCACCGAGCAAGGGCAGCTCATCAAACCTCGCCCACCGCCATGGTCGTGACGTGGATCCGGATCTGATCAAATTTGGTGCCATGGCGCGATCTTGCGCGGCCCATGTCACAGCGCTGTCCCGCGACTGACGAAGGTTCGTCGAGGATGCGCGTAGCCCGGCCTTTACAGCGTGTCGTCGGCCAAGTCCACGCTGCAAGGCCAAACTGCACGGCCAACGCTCCTTCTGCCACGTCGAATAAGACGCTAAGATCTGATGCAACCGTCGACACGATGCCCAACACCATTACATCGCGGTTCCTCCTCGTTCTATGGCCAGTCGCAAGGATGGCGACGGGGCAGAGTCCCATATAGTCGTACGAGCATGTGTGGCCGCCATTGCCTTGCGGGCTTCGCACCCATGACCACCGCATGAGAGCACGACGCTCCACTGCGTCCTCTGCCTCGGAGCGAGCTCCAGCTGCTCGGTGCTCGGTGCGCGAGTGCGGCGCCATGGAGTGTTGGTCGACGGGATCTCGTGTGCTTTTTCGGTCGACTCATTTTTATTCCGGCGGGTGCGCGGGGCATACAAAGATCAAGGTACAAAGCAGCTGGTGGCATTTTATCAATGACGAAAGAGGTGCCCATTTTTTTGTGTCGTGGGTCTGAACACTCGCAGTACACTTGGAGTTTGTATCGCGCTCCGCTTACTTGTGATCTTCCCTTGGGCAGAGTGGACGACGACGTGAAGCTGCCTCCACCGGTCTCGCCGCTCGATCGACTTTGTACGACCATGCTCACGACCGAGCCCGCCCCGTTCGTGCGACGCGACAGCGGCTACTTCCAGCGGGACAGCACGATGTACGCGCACACGCCGGCCTCGACGCTCTTTGAGAAGCACCTCGAAGACGTCTACGCGGTACGAGATCGACGATGGCCGGTATCGAGGACTCATGCGATGGCGTGTAGAGCACGGCGCCTATCGATGGCTCGGCGTTCTTTGAGACCGCGGGCTACTACGACTCGATGGAGTCCAACACGGTGCACGTCTTTATGAACTACATTGGCATCAAGAGCTTCTGGGGCGAAGGCTGCAAGCCCGCACCAGAGCGCGTCGCTCGCTCGGAGGCCGAGCAGTTTGAAGAAGTCGAAGAGAACGCGTGCCTCACCGAGCTCTTCAACGAGTACATGCAGAGCCAGGCTGCGGTCTCCAAGATTCAGCACGAGACGTCTAAGTTCAAAGCCAGCGTCAACCAGGCGCTGCAAGGCGTCAAGAACACTGTACAGGCCATCGAGCGCCTCCGTCTTACGATGCTCTGCGAAAGCGCCAACGATGGCTACGAGACCGACGATAGCGAGCTCGGCAGCGAAGCTAGCTTTGCCGACAGCGTGTGCCTGGCCGGTATGCACAACTCACCGTCGACGTTGCAGCCGTACTTTGGCCATCTCCGCATCCTCAAAAACTCGGGCTTCCACTTTCTGAGCAGCTGGCACAAGCGCTGGTTCTACCTCGACTTTGCGAAAGGCGAGCTGCTCTTTTTCAAGCGAAGTTACTGGAAGATCCCGAAAGGTACAATGCGCCTGCTGGTCGCACACGAATGCTTATGCACGCGACGGCGTAGGCAAGCTCGAGATGAAGTCGGTGACCAAGATTGCACCCCTCAACAAGACCGACTTCCAGCTCGAGCTCCTCGGCGGCTTTAGCTGCCTCGTCCGCGCCAGCTCGATGGAAAAGATGGAGCTCTGGGTCAACCTTTTGCTCTACGCCCGGCGGCAAGCACGCGCAAACGACTTGGCCACGCAGCGGCCGATATCAAGCAGCGCCTTTTCACATCAAGCGCCGTCGCTCAACCCGAACCAGGTAATCCTCAGCGGTCGTCAACCACTTGGGTGCGTCGTTCCTGACGCGCACGGTGTGTAGCGGACCGTCGCTTGGCTAGAGAACCAACCGTACTCGGCGACGCGTCCCACTCCGCGTTCGGCCGAACCACGTCCCGTAGAAGCTGCCCGGCGCCGAGGACTGCAACAGCAGCAGGTAGTAATTGCGACGCCTGCACGCATGACCTGATTGTTTTATTTTGTCTTAGCGAACAACCTCGTGGGCAGATACCAAAAAATTCAAGTCGGCGCTCTCGATGCCGTCGGCCGCGTAGCTCGCCACGATTGCCCTACCTACCACTGGAAGTAGTCGGCACGGCGACGCTAACTCGAAGATGATGATGATGATGATGCTCCCGCACGCGGCGTCCCGACGCCTATATTATACAACTACACTAACACACCCAACTCATTTATTCGCGCTCTCCTGTACACTCCTCCTTGGTCTTGCGACAGAAACGAGTCAACGGCCCGCCGTGGTAGGAATCTTTGGCTCTTGGATAAGCTGGTGGCGTCGGAGATGACTCAAACCCATCCCCAACCGACCACGCGCGCACGCACTTGTGGTCAAGGTTTGTATTAACATGTCAAGTGTTCTCGTGCCAAGCGCAGCGCAGAGACACGTCATCTCGATCTTGAGCTATGTAGCTACTGCTGTACTCAGTGCACTCTATGCAACCTGATCGGCCTGTGACACCATCATGTACTCCACCGAGTGAGCTCTGGGCTACAATTACGACGGCGACGCTTCTCTCGAAAGCCTGGAAGCACAAGCAGCGGTCGCGTGGGTCGTTGAGGCAACAGGCTCGTTGCAGCAACGCAGGTGGCGCCATCGGATATGTTCAACTTGAAGCCACCTCCGAGTTGGGTGCGGTCCTGGTTCAGCCACCCCTGTCCTAATTAGGTTTTGCTTGCCATTTGCCTTGACATGCGTGAATGGAGCCTGGTTCTCGAAAGAGTACTGCCGTGCCACCTGGACATGCTACGGTCAACGGAGCAAGCGGCACATGTCCTCTGCGAAAAGGCGGCGCAGAGTAGGCCGCGATTCAGCACATTATGCCTAATTAGGATATGAGCGAGGCCTGTCGCAACCAAATGTTGGGTAATCCTCTTTTCAGCCAATCAGCGGTCGTGTGTTACGGTTCTTTCCGGTCGCTAGCGTTGGGGCAGAGCGGCTTCGGTGCACAGGAGCAGCAGCAGTTCCCAAGTAGATCGGTATGTGCGCAAGCTACCTCGACATCGGATGATCTCATGCGCGAACGTATGTAGATCCAACCATGCCCGGCGTGAAGCGTGTTCAATTGGACGGCTGGGGTGGCCACCCCACCGGCAAGGTCATCTGCGTGGACTCTCGCAGCGACGGTCGCACCTCGGGCTACTACGCCCAGCCGACCGGCCCTGTGATGCAGCAGCGCGCCAAGCCTTTCGCCGCGCCTACCGCCTTCAAGGACGAGACGACCAAGTACGGCCAGCAGTTTCACGCAGCTAGCGCCGGCGTGGACCAGCTCCAAGTCGAAATCGCCAAGGCCTGCAACGTCATCTCCAAGCAAGTGGCGACGCTCCCGATCTCGATCCGCGAGTGCTCAGTGTGTCTCTCGAGCAATGCGCACACGCAAATGGTACCGTGCGGGCACGTCTTCCACTCGCGCTGCTTCTTGCGCTGGTTCCGCACCAACCGGTCGTGCCCGCTCTGCCGCACGAGCGTCGACCGCGTCCAGCTAGCGCCGACCTTCCAGGACAACGACACGTCGAACGACGTCGATGCCATCATGCAAGAGGACGACGACGGCAGCGACGATGACATGGACGTCGAGAGCCACAACGCGCACATGATGCAAGACGCGGATCTGATTGACTTTTTGTCGCACGCCAAGGCGTCCGAGACGGACGAGACGGATCTCTTGCCGCTCGAAGACATGGAAGTGCTCGAGGAGATGACGATGGATGAGTCGGTCAACGAGTCGCAACACCACCACGAGCATCACCACCACCACAACCACCACCATGCGCATCATCCGCATGCGCACCCGCCGCCGCAGTACATTCCGCAGACGACACTGCCCAACTACTGGATGGTGCTCAACAACGGCCAAGCACTGGCGCCGACGCCGTCGCGACCGTCGCCGTCGCCGTCGCAGGCGCCGCGCATGGTGCACATTGCGCCGCGGCCCAACACGGCGCACCTGCACCGCCCGTCGCTGCCGTCGCCAGTCAAGGCCGACCCGCCGCTTCGCGACCTCAAGATGAGTCCGTCGGTGCTGCCCACGATGCTTCCGGCGTCGACGAAGCTCAACTCGTGCCGGTGCGCGGGCGGGTGCCGCAACGGCCGCTGCGCGTGCGTCAAGGAAGGCAGCATGTGCGGCGTGACGTGCCGGTGCACGTCGTGCAAGAACCCGTTCTTGTCGATCGCGATGGCCGGCATTGACGTCTCGACGCTCGTCCGCGACGACTGCTTCATGCACAACCTCTCCAAGATTCGCGACATGATGACGAAACTCCACGAAGTCATTCCGGTCCCGTGCTGCCCAAGCATTGCGTCCAACCAGAACGTCTCGATCCTCCAGTGCATTGACGGCTTTGCGTGCGCGGGCTGCGCGAAGAGCTATGACTTTTCGTGGTGTGCCAACAAACTCTGCGACCGCGAGAAGGCCAAGCGCAACCACTGCGCCAAGTGCAAGCGCTGCGGCGACCACCGCGACGTGCACTGCGACGACTGCGGCCGCTGCTACTTTGCGGGCGTCTCGTCGAGCTTTGCGTGTCCGTGCACGGAGAAAGCGTCGACGTCGCCTGCCGTCGACGCGGCCGCCAAGCCCGGTGACGACGAAGAGGAAGGCTGTGTCATCATGTAGTAGTCGACGTGAGTAGTGTACGATATGTAAATCGAGTAGACGTAGAAAACCGAATCAAAATATCTTATTGACGTTGGACTGTGCGACGAGGCGTCGAGTAGCTCGCGCAGATGCAGATGGTGAACTATCGGCGATGGCCTGTCCTCGCAGCCGGTGAGTCGCTCGATCGCACCAGATGCTGCACGAGATGGGCTGGCAAAGCGGATCACCGTGGCTTCCCTGGTGGCTTCCACGATCTCGGATGGTCGAGCGCGCGCTTGGCACTAGTACCCTAGCCCGAGCTTGTCGAATCGCAGCTTTGTCGTGGAAAGTCAGTGCACCTGCAAGCACATCACAGTCCTCCTAGTATCAGCATTCCGAGTAGGAAACATACTACGGCGGCGAAGCTACTTTACGCGCTATGGAGATGCGCAGCTGCCCACCAAAGGCCTCCGCGTCGCCCATTTGTATCAACGTATCAACCCAGCCAACCTACTCTGCTACATGATTGCAGACCAATCACGTTGGCGTTTGCAGGCCTCTTCGTGCTCGTTCATGTTTAAAGCCACTCGACTGCAAAGACGGCGGCGATGAGGACGACCAAGGCGCCGTAGTCCATGGCGCGGAGGAACGGTCGCTGCTTCTGGAAGGACTCGAGCGATCCGACTTCGGACGAGAGGGTGCCCATGTACAAGAGCTGGCACACGATCGAGAAGAGCTCGAGGAGCGCCTCCTGCGAGTACGTCAGGCCATACGGGTTGGCAATGTAGCCGTGGACGGTCACATAGAAGAAGCCGACTACGCACGACCATTCATCAATATACGACGTCCAATCGATGCGCCACACGACGTACACATAGAGGTCAGGAAGACGCCTAGGCCGATGAAGAACGATCCCCACTTGACGTGGTACCTAGCAGCACACGACATGTGAGCTTTCCATCCTGATACCATCGCATATCGTACGCGTGGGCCGGCGACGCAATGCGGAGGCGCGCGATTTGGGCCATAATCATCATGATCCACGAGCTCAGAAAGAAGAAGATGGTCGAGATGATGTGCGTGTTGCGCCAGCGCTTCATGTCGAACGTGCAGAGGACCGTGAGGCCGGCCGACGTGAGAAGACCCCAGACGTAGTACACCCACGCGTACTTGGTCATCGTGCGCTGCGCTTGCATGTACGTCGTGAGGAGCGAGATCGTGAGGAAGATAAAGTACGACGTGAGGTTCATGCCAATGCCAAAGACGTAGAACTGCGGATGGGCCATCGCCGCCGTCGAGAGCGTCGGGTACGTCTCCGTGCACTTGTAGTGGTGCTGGCACGTGTACACCATCGTGGCCGCCATCGTAAGCAGACCCGACACCGGGATCATCGTCGGCAAGAGGCCGAGCGACAAGAGGCTCGGCGCGGCCTTCGGGGCGGGCGCGGTCGGCGGCGCAGCGACAGGCGGCGACTTGCGCTGCTTCATCCTCAATCAAAGGTGTTGACGCCGTCGCGTTCAATCAAAGAGGCTTGCGTCAACCGCGAGTAACCGGTCCACACCTGCGACAGCCTCGAACCGATAATCAATCGGCTACGTTATCCGTTTGAGAATGAAAACCGGTTAGGAGCCATTTCGAGCATGATCGCAGTCGTCCCGAGCGGCCTCGTCGCGGCCATGGCGCAGCTCGAGGAAGATGCAACCGCGTACATCCTCGGGACGCAGGACGAAGCACGCATCGCCGTGTGGTCCATGAGCTCCGCGCGGTACGAGACTGTAAGCATATCCATCGACTGATGCATGTGCGTAGGAATGTGACCGAGATGCTTCCGAGCGGGCTCTGCGTGCTTGGCGTCGTCGTCCTCGCATCAATGTCGCTAGACGAGAAGACCCTTCGTAGGATCTGCAGCCCGCGAAGCAGATGCTCGAGATGGCTAAGCATACAGACTGTAGGGACGCAGCTCGCTTCGCAGCTCCACGACCTCGCGACGACGACAGCGTACGCTTTGATCTACGAGAGCGAGACGCGGTCGTTGCGCATGTTATCTACCGATCCCGAGGTGCTTGGCGACTCGACGTGGGCTGGTGGTCATGGAACGATGCACTTAGGTACCTCCCATCCCCGTCACCGTCGTCGCGACGCCCGGCCACTGCGCATCGCCGTTTACGGCAGCCATCGAGTGCGGGATCGTGCGCTGCTTCGCGACGCTTGACGTTGCATGGGTAAGCTCTTGTATCTTGTGTCGTTGAAAGTGCATCGTCCCTCCTCAGACGACGGATGGGCGCGACCGAAGGATGGCAGCCCGAGCGGCCATCGACGAGCGCCTCGCAGCGCTAACAGACCCCGAAGCAACGTACTTTGAGCTTCCGTCGGGCGATATCGCGTCGCAAGCTGGCGACGTCGTTCACGCTGCGGTCGCATCGCGTGGGAAGCGGGCGACGTGGTCGCTGGCCGAAATTGTCGTCCCGAAAACGTTGACGAAGAAGCCGCCGCAACGCGCCAACGACGGTTGGGACGACGCGCCAAAGAAGAAAGAGCCGACTGCCCCGAAGCAAGTTGTCTCGGAGGACGTGCGCTATGGCCGTGTTTGCTATGTGGAGCTCCTGACGTCCATGACTCCGACGGTCGTCACCGCGCCCGTCATCACTTTGTCGTCGTTGCGCGGTACGGCGGTTGCGGGTTGTCGCGTCTCATGCCAGGAGATAGATCGTCTGTCCATCACGCTGGACGTCGTCTGCTGCGTACCGACGCGTTCGTCGCTCGCGTTGATGCTGCAGACGTTGGCGGACGGCCTCTCCGCCCAGGTATGTAGCTGCGCGTTGCACTCCAATTGGACCCACAACCCGCAATGTAGCTGCGTGAATCCAAAAAGCATCTTCTGCCCGACACGAGGCAGATGCGGTGCCACCAGTTTCCGCTGCAGAATGGCGCGATGCATCCGGTTGCCGCATGGTCTCTGGACGGCCATGAGATCCCGCAGTCGGCACGCGACCACCTACATACTCTCTTTTACCAGCCGCTCCACCCTACGTTTCTGCCAGCGTGTACATGGTCTCTGTCGCGCACACAACCACCGTCGGACGTGCTTCTCAACGTGCACGTGGGTGTTTCCAAGGGCGCAGGTGGCACTCAATTTCTTGTCTCGGGCGACTATGCGTTCTACCATTACATGCAGCAAGGGATCAACGACAAGGTAACATTTATTCTGGATCGCGTCCTGAAGACCATGCATCATCGATTAGGGTTGGGGTTGTGCGTATCGGTCGCTCCAGACCCTGGCTTCGTGGCTAGTCTTCAACCGCTACACTTCGGTCATCAACACAGGGTGCTTTGATTTGCTAAAGACGATGCTTGGTAGGTTCCCGTCCCGACCCACCGTGAGATTCAAGAAACACTGGTGCACATTGGCGACAAGCCGCCCCGTTTTCTCGGCTCGTCCGACTGGATTGGGTCGATCGAAGTGGGGTTTGTGCTCGACGAGCGCTACGGGGTGCGCTCGTTCTTGAAGCAGAGGCGATATTGAACGTGCGTAGATCACATTTCGAAGCCTCTCCTGTGCGTCGGGCGCCGACTTGCCGTCCCGGGCGCACGACCTCGCGCTCCATTTTGAATCTCAGGGAACGCCCGTCATGATGGGTGCGACGAACGAATGATGGCTCTGAAGGTGAAGGTCCTCCGATATTCTGTCCCTGTAGGCGGCGCTTCCATGGCGTACACGTTGCTTGGTGTTGACATCCATGCGTCGACGGGCGACGTAGCGTTTTTGATTCTGGATCCGCACTACACTGGTCCCGATGATCTGGTGACGATCCAAACAAAGGTACACGTGGCATCGGAGAATGGCGAAGTTGGATGATGTCGTATGTGTAGACAGTGTCCCTCGAGGGCTTCAAGGGCGTCGCGTGTGGCTGGCGCAAAACAACGTCGTTTGCGCCAGGAAGCTTCTACAACTTTTGCCTGCCCCAGCGCCCAGAGCTGCATTGATCCACGATTCGAACACGGGATTTGATGTCCCGCGGCCGGCGTACGAGACACAGTTATACATGCTGCAAAGTATCAATATCAGCGAAAACCAAGTCCGTTAGCCTCTCCTTGGGCCACTGGCGACTGGCGAGGACGCACGTGACATCTCGTGATGGTCGTTTGAAGTCTTTGTATTGATTGTGGATTAGGTTGCACATCACGGTTCTACATATCGGGGTTTTACTACCATCGTGCTTACCTGTCGACTCGATGCACCGAGATGCGCGGGTGGTGGTGGCGCACATCGGAGGCTTCTTCGTGGTGACTGATTGTGGCCTCGTTTGTCGCCAGGCTCTCTTGGCATTCGGCTACTGTGGCTTGGACCAGGTTTCGAGCGACTTGAAGCACTTGCATGAGCTCGTCCTCGGCTTCCGTCAACACGGCTTCGGTGACTTCTGGACTGAGATCGGTGGTCGTGGCTGCAGCATCGAGTAAGTCGACAGCTTCCTGGATGCCATCGTCACGGTGAACGTGAATGCAGCGAATGGTCTCGTCCTTGGTCTCGATCGTCGCTTCGTGAAGAGGCTGGGCGCTGCTGGCAACCAACTTGGCCACGGCAAGCTGACCCAGTAGATCGTTGATGCGATCTTGATGCGAGACCAAGGCGTCGTCATTCGCCGACGCTTCACGGAGCGCCCGTTGCTCATGACCGTCCAGGTCCGCTTGAAGCATCTGGATGTGCTCGCCCATGCTCTGGATGGCGTTCGTAGCCTCACAGAGGCGGACCGCGTTGTCGTCTTCGGTCGCTTTGGATGTTGCAAGGTCGCGCTTGGTCTGGTCGAGCGCGTGCTCGGCGTGTGCGAGGTTGCTGGTCGTGAGCTCGAGCTCGGCTTGGAGCGAGGCGATGTGGTCGTCCGTGGTGGCCGCTGCCAGTGTCGACGCAGCGATGGCATCGGCTGCTGCTGCGAGGTCGGCGGTCGTGTGGCGCAGCTGCGCTTCGACTTCTGCAGTGTAACGCTCTGCGACACGCGCCTCGTCAGCGATCTTTCGTGTCGTGGCAGCCTCTGCGGTCGTCGTGGCGATCGTGGTCTGGAGACGGTGGTTGAGCTTGGCGAGCGTGTGAAGGTCGCGACGCAGGCCCTCCGATCGAGTGTGTAGGACGCGAGCGCGCTCGAGGCTGGCGTCGTGCTGTGCGGCCAGCGTCGCGAGTTCGGTGGTCAGAGCCATCTCTTTGATCGAGTGCTCTTGGCGCAGCTTGGCGTCCGAGGCAGCCAAGGCTTCTTGGTGCTCTTGCTGCAGCGTCGTCGTCACAGCGGCAATGTTGGCTTGGTGCTCGGTACGCAAGGTCGTGGCCAACGCCGCCAACTGCATCTGGCAGTCGGTGCGGAGGCTCTCGAGGCGTTCTTCGTACTCGGTGCGCAAAGCAGCGAGCTCACGGGCGTGGCGTCCCGAGACGTCCATCGCTTCCGGCGCTGTTGCCGCGCGCTGCGTGCGCGTGGACACAGTCGAGGCAGTGCGCGTCGTACGGGCCGACGTCATCAGTCCTGGCTTGGCCTTGGAGGCCGCGTTCGTCGAAGGGTTCCAGCGAGGTGCTTGCATTTCAATCGTGATCGAAATATGAGCTTCTTCGCTCGCACGTTTAGATTCGCGTCGCTTTTGTACAGGGGAAAGGTTAATGGACCCTAGCCCTACTAGATTCTGCAAGTAGAAATAAAAAAGCCAGGGCTCGTCCGCGGTAGACTTGGAATCGTTATGTCTCTGCTTCTACTCAGAGTTTCTACATGCCCAAATCGCACCCTCGACATTGTTGTCTGCATTCGGACGCACGCATTCGTTGCTCAGGCTCGAGCTGCTGAACCTTCCAGGCGGCGACATGCTCGGCGATCTCTTTTGAAGCTACAACGCGCTAACGAAGTGCACTGCAGTCTTCAAGGATCACACCAGCATCGCGCGCTGGGCCGTCCTGATTGCGCAGTATAGTCGACCTCGAACGTATTCAGTTGATACAAAGTTGATACAAACCTCTGTGAAGGCGGCCACCTCGTCGCCAGCTCATACGGTACGAGCTTGGGCTCCGCAATACAATTGTATGATGAGTGGGCTGTACGTCTTGGCCGTTCAGAAGAGATGTCACTAACGAAGGGCAGTTGTAGCGCTGCATGTGCGATGGATCGCTTTTATCCGGACATCCGGATAGATGCACAAAAGATCCAACAACCCCGTGGTCTTGGTCGCGCAATTTGGATGTCGACGACGCCAGCCTCGTGGCAGCGCGTGCTCGCCGAGCTTCCTCCTGCGGACGCGCCCCGCGACTCGGAGCGGCCATGGACCGCGGAGGAGCACACGCGCTTCATCGACGGCCTCGAGCTCTACGGCGCGGCGGCCTCGCCGCCATGGGCCCTCATCGCGGCTTGCGTCGGGTCGCGCTCCGAGTCCGAGACGAAGGAGCATGGCGAGTTCTACCTCCACGCGCTTTTAACGCAGTCGCTGCTCGAGGCTAACCAGCCGCGCGTCTGGAGCGACGAAGAGAACGCAATCTTCGAGGCCGCGCTCGCGAACGAGCCCAACAACGGGTCGCCGAGCTGGACCAAGATTGCGCTCGCGCTGCCGGGCAAGACCGTGTACGACGTCATGGACCACTACGAGCGCCTCGTGCGCGACCTCACGGCAATCGAAAAGGGTATTGAGATGACCACATCGTCCGTCGAGTCGGACCTCCGCGTCGCAAGTAATCTCGATCTCCATGCGCAGGATCCGCGCTGGCTCATTTCCGTCTAGATATGCAGCTCATTGCCAGCATTGCGTCGGCCAAGAACCACAGCGACCTCCTCCAGCTCTTCCGGGACGCCCACGAGAACGCATGTCCCGTCGAAGTCGCCACGTGCTTGGCGACTGCGGTCGTGGCTATGGTCGCAAGCGACGACTCGGTGACCAAAGGCTTGGTCAAGCTCACGATGGACGCCGCGCCGACGACCAAGCGCGGCGCCAAAGGCAAGCCACCGCTGGCGCACAAGAAGGCCAAGGCCACCAGTACACTAAAGCACGGGTCATGCTAGTTGTTTGTATTCTCTACTTACTACTTCCTACTACTACTACTACTACTACTACCTGTACTCTTAATGACGCTTTCTCTTCGTGCCTACTATCCTAGATCCTACATCCTCTTCGTGTTCCTACTGCACCCTTGGTCGTCGTCGTCGTTGGCTTAGATCTGGTACCGGGCGGCAATGACCTCTTGGAGAGGTCCGGGAAAGCTCGCGAAATACCGCGCCCAGTTGTCGCCCAAGCTCATCTTGAAGCCTTGCACAATCTGCTGGAGGTTCTCGTGCAGCTCGTTGCTAATGTCGTAGCCGTCGTCGCCCTTCTCGAGCGACGCGAGGGCCACACACATGGTCATAAAGTCCTGGACGATGCCCTGCGGGTTGAGCTGGACGAGGTAGCAGAGACCCGTAAAGCAGTGCTCGCGGTCCGTCGCGTCGCCCACAAAGCGCAGCGCCGCGCACCATTGCTTGGCAAAGCTCTAGCCGTCAAAAATGAGCAAAACACACTCAAAAACACACTCAAAACGTACTCCGAGGGACGGCGCGAGCGACTTGGGCACGACGACACCGAGGCGGCCAATCGTGATCGCGCAGTTCTCGTGGAGACCGCGGTTGCGCTTGGCGTCGACTTGGTTGAGAACAAAGAGGAGCTTGTCCATCGCGTCCGAGGCAAACGGTTCAATCTCCGCACCCGCCTTCATGGCGACTTCGCCAAACGCCCAGCTCGCATTGTTGCACACGGAGGGGTAGTCCGGATTGATGTTGGCGAGGAGCAGCGGCACGATTTCCTTGACGTGCGGCTGCACCAGCGTCGGGCAGTGCTTTGCAAAGTCTCCGAGGACTGCGAGCGCCGACTGGCGCACGTTGGCGTCATGGAACCGGACGCACTCGACGACGAGGTTCAAGATGTTGGTCGGGCCAATCAGCGTCGCCATCGAGCCCGTGAGGCCGTCCGTGATGCCCGAGACAAGGTCGAGCGCGCAGACAACAAACTCGGGGTCCGTCGCCTCGATCTCGTTCGGGCTCTGGCGCGCGAGGGCCGACGAGAGCAGGCCATTTTCAATGAGGCGAATGCAGCGGTCGAGCACGGGCGCCGCAAACTCTTGGAAGCCAGGGCCGAGCGCCGACGCAATCGACGTAAGACACTCGAGGAGCGGGAAGAGCTCGGCGTTGTCGTCCGGCAGCGCGTTCCACTTGACAATGAGCGGCGGCATAAACACCGCGACAAGGTCCGGGCGGTTGAGGTAGCTGCCCACCGAGTCGGCGAGCGTCCCGATCGCATCGTACAAGATGAGGAGGTTGCGCGCTTGGTACTTGCCAAACGCAAACATGAGGTTGTGCAGAATCGGCGTCAAGTACGGCACGAGCTCCTCGAGCGCCTCTTCTTCGAGCGTGCAGAACGCAGAGCACGCCGCCTGCTGCACCTTCTTGTTTGGGTCCGAAATGCGCTTGAGCATCGACTCGAGGAGCGGACGCAGCACCGTCTCGTGGTCGTTCATCGAGACCGCCCAGTTGGCGTACCGGCCGAGCGTCCAGCACGTGATGCTGCGAATGTACGGCGCCGGGTCGTCCATGAGCGTCAAGAGGTACGGGAAGAGCGCCGGGAGGTGCGGGAGAATGCCGTCCATGCAGCCCTCGGCGATCGCACCGAGCGCAAGGATGCCGCTCTCGCGCACGGCCCAGTGGCCCGTGTGGCCAAGACGCTCCTGCAAGAGCGGGAGGAGAATCGGGAGGATGTCGACGCCAAACGCGTGCGAGATCGTGTCGAGGCCGGCGGCCGCCGACTTGCGGAGCGTCCACTGCTCGACGTCTTCGTCGTCGTCCATGTCGCCATCGTCGTCTTCTTCGTCATCACCGTCGTCCGAGTTGCCGCGGTTCTCTTGCGGCTTGGCCTTGTGGAAGATGGGCTTGATGTCTTCTGGCCGGTCGGGCACCGACTCGTTCTGCTCCTGCTCCTCGATCTCAAACATCGAGATCGTCTCCTCCGAGTAGACCATGCGCGTGAGGAGGAGCGGGATCAGATGCGGCAGCGTCTGGCTCAAAACGGGCTTGACGTCCTTGAAGAGGTGCGACGGCAAATCGCAGATCGACGACCAAAACTCGCACGCTTCGAGGGCCACATTCTCGTCTTCGTCCTATGCATACGTGGCAGCATGAGGGGCGACGCATCGAGCCGGACGAAGCGACGTACGCTGGTCGAGCGAAGGATGAACGACACGATCGACGTAAAGTGCGGCATGAGCACTTGCATGTTGACTTCGAGCAAGATGACGATGCTCTGGCACACGAGCTTGCGCACGGCGCTCGACGGGTCCTGCGTGAGGTGCGAGATGCCCTATACAAGTCGGCATTAGTATCGGCCGGCGCGGAGGAGGAAGGAGGAGGATGCGCACCTGGAGGAACGCGTCCATGTTGACGACGAGCGACGCGGGCATGATCAGAATGACTTGGTTGATGCAGTTGAGCGCATCGCGGCGAAACTCGGCCTTCGGGTGGTGAAAGTACTTGAGAAAGATGGGCACGAGCAGCGTGAGCGGGCGCGTCGGCAGGCTCGGGCTCTCGAGCTTGTCCGCGTGGTCTTCGCAGATCTTGCTGAGCGCGCCAAACGCGCCTTCGACGCCGTTCTCGTTGCCAGCGTCCTCGAGATACCGGATGAGACCCGGGATCATTTCCGGGCACTGCTCGAGCGTCACGAGCTGCGCGACGACGGTCGTGAGGAGCACGCCGGCCGTCGACCGGATGCGGCCATTGGGGTCCGCGAGCAGCGCGAGGATGCTCATGCGCATGTACGTCTGCATCTCGAGCGAGAGCGTGTGGTAGATGGACTTGATGCTCTTCTTGAGGAGGAGGCCAGCGACTTGGCGGATGCCAATGTCCGGGTGCGCGGCAAAGACGTGGAGGAGGTACAGGTAAAACTCGGGGTTCTGGCTGTACTGCGTTAAACGCTCGTAAAACTGCTGCTGGACCGCGTTGTCCGGGACCGTCGACGCCTGCAAGAGCGTCACGACGTCATGCAGCGCTTCGGGCGACGGGCTCCAGTTGCTCATGCTCACTAGTATTCTAGTCACTCCAACTCGAGACTGGCCGCGACCAAACTTATAGCCGCGTATCCGGATACACCCGCCGACCTCTTCCGCCCCAATCTAGTGGCTAGCGCGGCGTATCCGGAAAACCGCCGACGGCCACGAGAAGGCGAGTGGTGTGTTTTTCACCGGCCGCAATGTGGGAAATGCACACCTTGCCCTTTGCTCTTTGGTTTTGCATCGATTGTGTACGAGCGAGGAGGATCCGGTGCTGCTTGGCGGAAGGGGCCATGGACAGACTAGATCACTGCCTACTACGAATACACGGATAAGGTATTACGACAAAGGCAGTCGGGGTAGCTTGCATCACGGCGTGCAAACGTGGGGATGAGAGTGCGCAGTAGGGTGGGACGACGCAAAGAAACGCTTGCTTTGCTTGTTTCTAGTATGCGGTATCTCGAGTAGCTAGCTATTCAATGTGTAGTCGATCTGGTCCCGAAGCTTCCACCGGCGCTTCCAACGTGAAGGGCCAATGGGTGCTGGGTAGAGTTCCTCCAGTGTCGTCGGGATGGTCGATAATATACTGGCATCCATCCTAGGCCGCCCCCACGCACAGCTTGGAAGGTCTGGGTGTCGTGGTTTCACACGGCGTCGACACCGCCGCCGCACCGACTTTGCAGAGGTGTTGGCCACGTGTGTTTTTGATTTCACATTGGGCGGCCATTGGCTTCGATCACGTGGCTATCTTTGGTTCGAACTTCGCTTTTAGAAAGCGCACCGAAAAGCTAGTTTCCGCCCCGATTTGATGTCGGAAATTCAAGGACGCACCCATTACAAAAGCCAAGGACACGATTCGGATTGGTGCAAAGGCCGAGAATGGTGTGATCGACGCGCTGGCGTCACATAAACGAGCACCAGTTTCGGGGCTCCAAGCCGCGGCGAGGGGGCACAGAAAGCGCACTGGATTTATGGCGGTAGGTGCGTAAAACCACGCAAGTTGCAGTTGCGTGGCTCTGATGAGAAATCGGAAATCAAGCGTCAGATCGCAACTTGCAGCTTCGACAACACACCAACCTACATCCCTTCAGCATGGCCGACACGACGATCGAGTACGGCGCTGCCTTGGCGCCCATCGCGATGGACAACGAAGAGTTCTTTACGGGGCCGCTCACGAACTACTACGCGGCCGAGGCCCGCGACGAGTGCTCCGACTCGGAGGACGCTCTCTACTACGCAGCCCTCGCTACGGCTTTTGGCCCGGCGCCGACCCACGCCATGTACAGCTTCTTATAAACAAGCGTGATCGTTTGTTGCCTATATATATTAAACGAAATACATAAATGTTTCATGTCGCCGTCGCCACGGGGAGTCCGTACTTGGCCCGCAGTTCGTCGCGCCGCGAGCTGTTCTTCTGCAGCCGTTGATGCTGCATTTCCAGGCGCCGCATTTCGACAGACTCCATGCTATCATGGTATGCATAGAGGCGTCAAATCAAGCAGCGTCGCATGGAGTTTGCAAACGAAGAGCCTACCCTTGGATGACTCGGTTCATCTCGGCGTGTTCCTGCGCCAAGCTCTTGGCATGCTTGGCGTTCTCTGTGGCGGTAAGGTACTAGCATGACAGCGATTTCATCCTTTCGATCGCGTCGTTTCGAAAATGCTTGTACCTGCAAAAGATCGACGGCCGCTTGGATCGCGCCGACCCACGCGTCGCGGGCGGCCGACGTCGGCGCATCCAGTTTGTGGTTTTGCGCCGGGGTCTTGATGCTCAATGTCACGGCGCCCGAGGATTCGACACTGGCAACAGCTTCCAGCAAGATGATCTTGGTCTCCCCTACGCATCGTACAAGAAGAATAAGCCATGGTCCATCTCGACTCGACCGCCAAAGGGTCCTTACCCGAATACTGCTGCGAGTTGAGGTCCACCGTTTGATACTGGAGGCTGTTGTCGACAAGTCGGAGCTTGACGCAGCGGTCCAAGAGGAAACCTAGACATGCCAAGATGGAGACGTCGTTGGCTCGTTGGCTCGGACCGTATTTCGTAAAGACGTCGCCTTCGCGGAGGAGCGGCAAGTGGCGCTCAAAGAACTCGTTCTCACGCACGACGGACGCAAAGCAGCCAGCGCAGATGCGCACGGGCGTCGTGATGCTAAACTTGAGGATCTTCTCAAACCCGCTCGCGCAGGTGCCGCATACAACTAGAGCATGCATGGGCCTTCTATGGCGTATTCGTCGTATTCGTCGTACCGTCGCCGCAAGCGCGGCAATGGTGCTTGCGGTGGAAGAGACCAAACTCGACGTTGCAGGTCGAGCACGCGTCAGCAACGTCGTCGTCCTCCCACAGCGGCGCTTGCTCGACGGCGCCGAGCACGATGCGGCGAGGCTTGGCGCCGTTGATGTAGCCTACGGAGCATTGAAGCCAGTGGACGCCGAGGGCGCGTACGCTGCGAGCGGCTGAGCGCAGCGAGGTTGTCGTCGTCGTCGCCGCTGGCAATGCACCACATCCCTGGGCACGTTGTGAGCGTTTTGAGCATTATTTCTTGGCTGCTGCTAGGATACTCGAATGTTGAGTGGCAGAAGTATTTAATTCACACTTTGTATCATATGATTTGTATACGGAATTGGCCATTCGTTTTCTATTGCGCCACTTCAACTGCGCGCTGGCCAATCGGACGCGCCCGCCCGCCTTCTACCACGGTGATTCCCATCACAACGACAGCTCAGATCGACCAGGTACGGAGCGTGGACATGATTCTGGTGCAAGACAGATTTGCTTTCCACGACCAGATTTGCTTTGCACGACCAGATGTGGACGAGCATCGATGAGCTGAAGCAACGTCGGCAAAGCAACTGAGTGTATGCGTGGGGTACTCGACGCGAGTGGCCAAGTATGCATTTGGTAGGTCCCTGCAAGCAAGCTTGTCATGTATGCACGGTGGGTCGTGGGCTCACAAACTAAAAGGTGCCATGATCAGCACAAGACGCTCGCGCCGATACCGACTGTTGTCGCACTTGGTGGTGGTCCAACACCAAGTGCCAGCTTCACGTTCCTTGGATGTCCTAGCTTTGCGCGGGTTAGGATGCAGCATCACGAGCTTGCACAACGAGAAGGCTGCAGCAACCAGGAACCGACTGACATCACGCGCCTACATTGGATCACTCGGTTTACTCGCGTATGGATGTTGCGTGAATGGTTTTGTGTCATTTCTTTGTATTGATTGTGGATTAGGTTGCGCATCACTGCTCTACATATCGGGTCTTTGCTACCATCGTGCAGGCCTGTCGACTCGATGCACCGAGATGCGCGGGTGGTGGTGGCGCACATCGTAGGCGTCTTCGTGGCGACTGATTGCGGCCTCGTTTGTCGCCAGGCTCTCTTGGCATTCGGCTACTGTGGCTTGGACCAGGTTTCGAGCGACTTAAAGCACTTGCATGAGCTCGTCCTCGGCTTCTGTCAACACGGCTTCGGCGGCTGCTGGGCTGCGATCGGTAGTCGTTGCTGCAGCGTCGAGTGCGTCGACAACACCACTGTGCATCTTTGCTTCCTGGATGCCATCGTCACGGTCAACGTGAATGCAGCGAATGGTCTCGTCCTTGGTCTCGATCGTCGCTTCGTGAAGAGGCTGGGCGCTGCTGGCGGCCATCTTGGCCACGGCAAGCTGACCCAGTAGTTCGTCGATGCGATCTTGATGCGAGACCAACGAGGCGTCC